>NW_006921655.1:3448798-3449355 GCF_000298275.1 Orycteropus afer afer
TTCTGGGTCTGTATCCTGCTCCCTTGTTTCTACCACTTTGTCTTGCTCTTTGTGTGGACTGTGATGGTCTGTTGTCTCCGAGGCATCATGGCATTGTTGTATTTAGGTCTCTGTTAACTGTTTGTGAAGAGCAGCCAAGGGTGATTCAGGCTTTTCTTGGTGGTTTTTTATCATTGGCCCATTGGTGGAGAAGGAAATAGTGGCTCTCACTCAGTAAGTGAAGTTGCAGGATATGTGGGTGTAGTTGTGTCTTATGGAGACTTTTGTTATCTCTCACTCAGTTAGACACAAATTACAATTGAATAACCATCAAAAAACTACTGTGTGGACAAAAAACACACCATCAAAAAACTACTGTGTAGACAAAAAACACACCATGTAATCACACAGCAACAGTAGCCAAAAAAAGAAAAAAGGGAAAAAAGAAGAAGAAAAAAACAAGAAAACCTGTAATATCTGGGGATAGGGCACTAAGAGAAAAAAAATTAGAGAAGGAGAATAATGAAGGATAAAAATGGGAAAATGCAAAAAAGAAAAACAAGGAATTAGGTTAACCA
>NW_006921655.1:3451721-3452666 GCF_000298275.1 Orycteropus afer afer
ATCAAGTTGGATCTGACTCATAGCAAACCCTCCTTGCATTTCTGAGGCAATATCACTATGGAAGTAGATTGCCCAACCTTCCTTCTGAGGAGTGGCTGATGGATTTGAATTGCAAGCCTTCTGTTAGCAGTCAAGAGCCTTAGGCACTACCATCTTCTACTCTAACTTATCTTTTCACTCTCAGTGATTACTTTCGATTAACTGAAGTTCTTACTTTTCATATTGCCAAACTTACCTGTTTTACTTTTATGTTAAATGCCTTTTACTTCTTATTTTGAAATTATTTCCCTACCATAAGGCTGTTTTAGTCAGAATCCCATAGTTTTAAAAGCTCCATGATTCTGATGCATTGCGAATTTTGAGGAGCCCCACTTTTGAGTACTTGAAATTTACTAAATAATTGTACACACTAAAGGAAATAAGTTCCTTATTTGATCCTTTTTAAAATAAGTAATATTACCTTTAGGGTTACTACGACTTCCAGATCCACAGTCAGATTTCTGTGGGTTCAAATTCTTCCCTGTGACCTTGGGCAAATTACTTAATCTCTCTATGTTTCAGTTCTCTCATTATTAATTAGAGATCATAAGGGTACCTATTTCTTAGGATTTTTGTGTGGATTAAATGAGTTAACTAATATGTAAAGTGCACATGGGAAACAATCAATCTCAGATTCTATGCTGCTATATTACCTAATTTAATAACATCTGCAATGTAGTTTTACTTCCTCATAAGTAAAAATTATGTAAATATATAATGGAAGTGTGGCATTTTAAGACAATATAAGTGATAAACCCATAATTCCTCAAATATCACCTACATACATTTTGGAAACACTTTAACTTCCCCACCTTATTCACTGTTTGACACTAACTCCCCTCCCACTTCCTCCCCATAGCTACCTCTTCCCAGTGTCCATCCCTCCATGGACTACTGCCCCCTGAG
>NW_006921655.1:3452811-3453896 GCF_000298275.1 Orycteropus afer afer
TCTCTATCCAGGATCTCCTACATAGATCCCCTTCCAAGTGGATGAGAGTGGTAGCCAGGCACCATCTAGTTCTTCTGGTCTCATAGTCATATAGGCTACAGAGTGGATGGTGTACCAGTTGCTAGGACTAATTGTTTCCATGAATTTTGGTTTTCTTCATTCTTCTTTGCTTTAGACGAGGAGAGACCCATCGTTGCATCTAGATGGCAGCTTGCAAGCTTTCAAGATCCCAGTCGCTACTCGCCAAAGTGGGAGGTGGAACAATGTTTTGTATAGTATGTTATGCCAATTGAGCTTGATGTCCTCTGTGACTATGGTCCCAAGTTCACAGGTTCAACTACTTGGTCCCTCTGGGTAGCTGGCTGTGACCAAGCAGTGACCACAACCTTGCCCCTTGTCAGCTCTACTATACACCTGGGGATTCTGATCATTCACATAAACTTATATGACCATTGTCTGCTAACCCTATACATGTTCTTGGATATACGCCCCATTTCAGAGACATACCTAATCTTTCAGCCTGTCCACCCATCTATCCACCCTTATACCCATGTTTGCCTTCACTGACAATTCAGTGCTGTATGTGCAAAAGGGTTCATATTTGTTGTCTGTACCTCCCACATACCTCTCTATGTCTTTCTCATCATCAAGGGTGCCATATTGGTCACTCACCTTTGGTACATTGCCTCTCTCTTCACCCAAATCACTACTTTTCTCTAACTGTCTAACAGCGTTCCCTCTCCTCCCATCCCACCCTTGGTAACCAGCAAAGAAAATTTCCTTCTATAGATAAACCTTCCCTTAACTTTTACAATAACACACTAATACAATATTTGTCCTTTTGTGATTGACTTATTTCACTCAGCATAATGTCTTCCAAGTTCATCCATATTATGCAGTGTTTTACAGATTCTACATTATTCTTTAGCGTTCCATAGTATTCCATTGTGTATATGTACCATAGTTTGGTAATTCATTCCTCTGTTGATGGACATCTAGGTTGTTTCCATCTTTTGGCTATTGTAAATAGTGCTGTGATGAACATGGGTGTGCATATATCTGTTCTTGTCATAGCTCTCACTTCT
>NW_006921655.1:3453996-3464890 GCF_000298275.1 Orycteropus afer afer
GAAAAGAAAAAATGTTGAAAACTAGGACCTGGGAGGGGAAGATTAAGAATAATAATAAAAAGGACAAAAATAATAATAATAATAATAGTTGTTTTAAAACAGACAAATACAACAGACTAAACACCAGAAAAAAGAAAGTGAAAAAGAAAAAAAATAAAAATAAAATTAAAAAAAGAGAGAGAAAAAGAAAGAATTGGTGGAGGACAGGGCAGAGCACCCTGGCTCCATCTGAGCACACAGAGTGTGATGGAGTTCCTGTGGGCCCAGAAGGAAGGTGGGAGTGGGGGATGGCCACACCTCCGTTCATCAAGTGGGTGTGGGGTATAAGAGTAACAAGAAGAATGTTGTATCTTTTCAGTCTTGCGGGTCCAGAGTGTTCTTGTGGTTGCTGGGAAGCAGAACGTATTCTCAAGCCCCAGGAATCTGCCAGAGGGCTGTCTCTTTAAATAACCAAAATAGTCAAGCTGCTTTTAATCCTTCAAAATGGCAGCATCCTCTGGACTGGCAAAAGTCCACAGCTCAGCCCGCCTTTCTCTTCACATTCTCCGTTTATTCCCCAGGCACTGTGCACAGTCCTCAGTGCACTCGTGGCTAGCAGGGCTCATGTTTTGGTTAATTCTTAGTTCCTACCACCACTCGGGAATCTCCAAGCTGTCTGTGGTATCAGGATCGCTCAGGGTCGCTGCCAGACTGCAGCTCACTGTCTCCTTTTTTGGTATTTTCATGCAAATTCTTCTGTTAGTTGGGGTTTAGTTCACTTCTATATCCTTCCCTTCAAGGCTCAGGGGTCCAGAATTATCTTCTGTATCTGTGTTAATTGGTTTCCCTTTTCTTTGTTGAAGAGGGTCTGTGCAGTCTTTCTGCCTAGTCCACCATCTTGCCGGAACACTTTAATATCTTTTGTGGGAAAAATAAAAAGGTATTTCCAATGAATACATCATTGGTCTTCAAAAATTCTGTAATGCAGTCTCTGGCATCATTTCTAATGCCAAAGTCATATTTTCCAATTACCAATGCTTCTTCTTTGTTTCCAACTTTTCCAATCACCAGTAATTATCAGTATTGCAAGTCTATTAATATCAGAGTGCAGAAGCTGATGGTTTTTGTTATCTTCAATTTCTTTATCTTTGACTTTAGTGGTTGGTGTGCAAATTTGAATAACAGTAATATCAACTGCCCTTCCTTGTAGGTGTACAGATATTGTTCTATCACTGACAGCTTTGTACTTCATTCAGGAGAGATCTTGAAATGTTCTTTTTGGCAATGGATGTCATATAATTCCTCTTCAATTTATCATTCCACATAGTAGACCATATGATTGTTAGATTCAAAATGGCCAATACCAATTTCATCTCATTAATACCTAGGAAATAAATCTTTATGCATTCCATTTCATTTTTTACAGCTTCCAATTTTCCTAGATTCATACTTCATACATCCTACATTCCAATTTTTAATGGAGGTTTGCAGCTATTTATCTTCATTTTTGAGTCATGCCACATCAGCAAATGGAGGTCCAGAAAATTTTACTCCATTCACATCATTAAGGGTAACTCTATTTCTGAGGAGACAGTTCTTCCCCAGTCATATTTTTAGAGCCTTCCAACCTGAGGGGCTCATCTTCTGGTACTATATCAGACAATGTTTCACTGCTGTTCATATATAATGTTTCCCTGCTATTCATAAGGTTTTCAGTGGCCAATTTTTTTCATAAGTGGATGGCACTGTCTTTTTTCCCAGTCCGTCTTAGTCTGGAAACTCCACTGAAACCTGTCACCATAGTTGACCTGCTGGTATTTGAAATACAGATGGCATAGCTTCCAGCATCACAGCAACACACAAGCCACCACAGTGCAATAAACTGAGAGATGAGTGGTGGATTACACCTAAACACAAAGAAAACAAAAATCCTTACAACTGGACCAGTAGGCAACATCACAATAAATGGAGAAAAGATTGATGTTGTCAGAGATTTCATTTTACTTGTATCTACAATGAACACCTATGGAAGTAGCAGTCAAGAAATCAGATGACATATTGCACTGGGCAAATCTGCTGAAAAAAAAAAAAAACATTTTAACGTGTTTAAGAGCAAAGATGTCACTTTGAAGACTAAGGTGCCCCTGACTCAAGCCATGGTATTTTCAGTAACCTCATATGCATGTGAAAGCTGGCCAATGAACAAAGAAGACCATAGAAGAATTGATGCATTTGAATAGGGATGTTCTGATACTGAAAATATGAACAAATCTGTCTTGAAAGAAGTACAACCAGAATGCTCCTTAGAAGTGAGAATGGCCAAACTTTGTCTCATGTATTTTGGTCATGTTGTTAGAAGGGATTGACCCCTGGAGAAGGATTCTATGCTTGGTAAAGTAGAGGGTCAGTGAAAAAAAAGACCCTCAACAAGATGGATTGACACAGTGGCTGCAATGATGGGCTCAAGCATAGCAAATATTGTGAGAATTGTGCAGGACTGAGCAGTGGTTCATTCTGTTATACATAGGATAGCAATAAGTTGGAGCCAACTTGATAGCACCTAACAACAACATATTTTTTGAAAGCACTTTTCCTAAGGGATTGAGAAAAAAGTCTTAGAACAAAATCTCAAAATGAGAGTTGAAGTGTTACCAGAGTCTAGGAAAAAAATAGAAGATGGAAGACACACTGAAGACAAGCTTTGTGGATTTCATAACTCTATGTGAAGCCAACACTGGTTATCTGCATGCATTGGCAATAATTCTAAGTTCACCTTAATACATAGAATGAACTAAGAACATTTTCGGGGCTGTGAAAACCATTGTTTTTTAAACTGAGGAATTGTTTGACCCTCTTTCATGACCTGTCATACCATCTGGTGAGCAATAGTGAGCTCACTCTGCTTCACAGTTTCTAGCATTCTAACATTTTAAATTTATAAATTGTCAAAAAGCCCATTTATTTCTAGGTAGTATGGATCTGACTATAAACTATATGAGAAATTCCAGTTTTCTAAGAAAAATTCTTTCAGAAGAATGCTAAGCAAATGGCTGATCAAGTTGAGAGAATGAATTGACTCTGTGGCCAGTGTGGTGATCCTTTTGGTGATGACAACCATGGCAAAATCATTAACAACACTCAGGAGAAGTCATCGACACAGCTTGCTCTTGGCAAGCAAGAAGCATTCTCTGTTTCAGAGAATTACATTCTTATTGCTGAAAACATGATATGGAAGGAACAATGTTGTTGGCAATAACCAAGTGTATAATTGAATGAAAATTTCAGTCCCACCACAATTATAAAGAGTCTGTGGGACTGTTGCTGGGAATATGCTAGATGTTAGTGGGTGGGGGCCAGAAACTCTCTTTGTGGGATTTGGGAATTACATTACATGCCCTGTCTTTGGAAATTAAGAACTGTTGATATTCAGGGATAATAAAGGAAAAGCACTTCCAGAAATGGAAGAGTATGTACGCTAATTGTATCAATATGGCCTGTTGCCTTGAGGGCATTGGCTACCTCAGCCATATATGACTAAGATGTTACAACAACAGATGAACCCTTACTAGATAGAAAAAGCTTATTGTGATGAACAGTTCCACCCTCCAGATTTAGAAAAAAATGTTGGCTTCTTTCATTGGGGTGTTCACAAAATGAAAATGAAAAGGGTTTTGTGGAGTGGGTGGGAGGGTGAGGAGAAAGAAACAAACAACAGTCAAACAAAAGCAGCCAACACAAAAGTCACGCAAGGAAATGGAAACATCTAATGCCCTTGAAAAGACAGATGGAAAAATTTTTCTCACCCATTTCATGGTATGTGGTGTGCTGACACTATGTGTATGTAGCAAGAGGTGGTCAGACAGATGCAATCAGGAATGCCAGTTGTTGGTATAACTGGAGTGACAAAGTTTTCTAAAAGAAAGGAGTGACAAATCTCAGTGCTACCTTGGCACTTTCTTGTCAGGAGATCCTGGGGCCATCTGAGGCCATGCTACTTAGTCATTTGAACAAATCTAAAATATATAGCCATTATAGGAGCACAATGTATTTGCAGAACAAAGACTAGTCACCAGACCAGGGATGTCTGTTACTCACATCATCATTAGAAAAAGTGAACATACTCTTCTCTTAGTTCTGAGAATTGTGGAGCCCTGCTCTGTGTTCCTGGTTAAGGTATTTGGCCGCTAACCAAAAGGTCAGCAATTCGAGCCCACCAGCCACTCTTTCCATAAAGATTTACAGCCTTGGAAACCCTATGGGGCACTTCTATTCTTTCCTATATGGTCATTGGGGTGTTCACAAAATGAAATGGACTTGATGGCAGTGGGTGGGGCTCTGTGCTCCAGGTTTCTGCTAGTCTGCAATCTTCGGGGTAGCATCAGAAAGCTATATTATATATTGTATCTTCTCTGGATGTTATCTGGGCCTTGCTCTAGGGACAAAAGGCAGAGTCATGCTCATTGCTGCTTCTGGTTCTGCTATTCCACTGCCTGGGATGAATTAGATGCTTCTAATTAACAAAGACTAGTCACCAGACCAGGGATGAGTCTCCCTACCTCTTCCCAACTTACTTAGCATTCAGCTCAGCTCATTTCAGTTCCATAAGTAACCATTAACTGATTAGCAGGTCCCTAACCTTGGGGACACAAGGATGACCTGTGGTAATTTATAGTCTAGTAAATCTCAGCTTTCTTGACTATTGACCACATAGTTTTGTTCTTCAGGGTCCCTGAGTTTGGTTCCTGTCTCTATCACTCAATAGCTGACATCAGGCAAATTACCTGATTTCTTTGTGTTTCAATTTCTTTACCTTACCATTATATGAAAATTAAATGAGTTAATATATGTAAGAGCTTAAAATAGATTCTACTACATAGAAAGTGATCAATAAATATTATTATCATTATTATCCTCTTTTGTCCATTGGCTAGAAAAGGGGCTTTGTTTTATATTAGAAATTTTTCATTACCTATAGATAGGAGCTCTGGTGGCATAGTGCCTAAGACATTTGACTGCTAACCAGAAACCTGGCAGTTCAAACCCACAAGCCACTCCTCAGAAGGAAGGTTGGATAATCTACTTCCATAGTGATATCACCTTGGAAACTCAAGGAGGAGTCGCTATGGGTTGAGTCTGACTCGACGGCAGCATGTTTGGTTTGGTATTGTAGATGAAATTGTGTCCTTTGAAAGATGTCCAACTCCTAACTCTTTACCTGTGGATGTGATCTTGTTTGGAAAGAGTGCCTTTCTTTGAAGATACTATCAGTTAAAAAGGTTGCTTTGGGATAAGGTGAGTTCTGACCTATGAGTGATGTCTTATAAAAAAGGGAGAGAATAGACAGGAAGACAGAGTCACACACGGGAAGATACCATGTTAAGATGCATTTAAAAGCCAAGGACTGCCAAGAAACACCAGGATTACCAGAAGCTTGGAGAGACAAAGATAGATCTTTCCCTGAAGTAGATAGAGACAATGTACCTGCTGATGCCCTGAATTCAAATTTCTTGCCTCTGGAACTGTAAGATGATAAATTTCTGTTCTTTAAACACACCCACCTGTGATATTTTGTTACAGTGGCCTTAAGTACCGAGGACACCTGTCTTACATTTTATTTACAACACGTATTATATTATATATTTTCCTTTCTCTTTATAGTTTCAAGTATACCTTGAAACAGCAGCTGGATTTCATGCACTCAGGGGAAAGTAATCACATCTTTTACTCTCTCTGTATCCTACACCTACCTAAAAGTACTAGATATACAAAAGATACTCCAAAATAACACTTCTTAAGTGGATGAATTATCAGTAAAAAGAAAAAAATCAATAACCTACATTGAAATTTCACCACCAGAATTGTCCCACAAAACTAATAGCTGCTTCCATGTCTTTCTCTGATAGTCTCAGCCATTCCTTTCCTAAATATTCCTGTCTTCCCCTCAGATGGCACCGAGATCAAGGAATATGCTGTGCAAGGAATATGCTTTTGATACTATGTAGTATCTTCCTGAGTAGTAACCTTTATAAACCCATACATTAATCCTTCTAACCTTATAGGGCTTTTCTTTCATGGGCTAATTGCCTAAGGCATTTGACTGCTAACCAGCTGGCTGGTGGTTCAAACCCATCAGCCACTCCTCAGAAGGAAGATGGGGCAATCTACTTCCATAGACATACTGCCTCGGAAACCCAAGGAGGAATCGTTATGAGTCAGAATCGACTCGATGGCACATAACAACAACAACATCTATGTACAGTTGCCATTGAGTCAGCCACTCTCTTTCTTCCACATTAGGTTGTTTCTAATGCAATTGGAAAACTAAGATAATGAGGATGAGGACAGGATCATTTAACTACAAAACAAAACTAAGCTCCAGATACTAATATCCTCAAATGAGCCCTGCCCAGAATACAGTTTCTCTGCAAATTTGTCTGGCCCCAGGAAAAATCTTTAGCAGTCTTATGAAGTACCTCTTCCAACAGAACAGCAGAAAGTATCACTCAGAAATAAGAATGGAGAGGATAAGGGCTTTGCCTTCTCTGGGGTCTAAACCCAAACCCAAACCGAAACCAAACTCACTGCCATCGAGTTGATTCTGACTCATAGCAATCCTCTTTGGTTTTCTGGGGCAGTAAATCTTTACAGAAGTAGATTGATCAGTCTTCCTTCTGCAAAGGCAACAGAATTATTCCTGAGAAATGGATTCTACCCTTGTCAGTGGAAGCATGTTAGACATGGATGACTTGTCACCCACTAAGATACTACATTTGGGTGTCTTAGTCTTAGGGAAAAGAGCAAGTCCTCTAGATGTATGCATTTTCATACCTGCAACACACACAGAGCAGACCACACCAAGGATCACATCCAAATCATAGATGGTTCCTGGATCCAGAGTGTAGTATGTGACCTCTGCCACCCTTCCCTTCATCTGAACAATTGCTGGGTTCTAGCTAGAGTGATCTCAGTGCTGTTTCTAGAGCCAGGTCATCACTGCTTTCTCTATCCCTGCTACACATTGAGATGCCTCACATGTGACACAATCTGCAAAGACACACTACTCTAGTCAAAGACTGACCAGACTGTTCTTGCAGGCTTTGACTTCCTTGGCCACTCCCTGGAGAGCCCAGAATAGCCACTTGAAAGTACAAAGGGTCCAAGAAGCAGACTAGCAAGCTAATGGGTGGCAGGGAATGAAACAGATTCCCCAAATCCCAACCCAGTCCCTTCTGAGATGGTCTCTTTGATAAATTTCTATTAAATCAAGCAATTCTTCTGCTTACTACCAAGCAGTGGCCAAGTGCTCATGTATACCCTTACCTTTGCTCTTCTTTCTTCTGAGCTTACTTCCCATCTCTTCCATACTACTCAATAAAGGGGCTGCACCTGAGTTTTTGCTTTAGGCAAAACATTTGTTTTGTTTTATTCACTATTTCTAGGAATCTTAGAGGTTCAGAGACACAAGATAAGTTCAGCCCCATCTACTCCAATTCAATCTGGTTTTTACCCCATCACCTCACCAGTGATCTTCATGTTACCAAATCCAATGGACTCTCAGGCTTCATAAGTCTTTCTTTCATTCTTTTTTTTTTTTTTCCTAATTGTGATTTGGGTGCAATTTCATAAAGCAGACTCATTTTACACTCAATAGTTCTTACATATTTTGTTTCACAGCACTGATTACAATCCATACAATTCCAGAGCTCACGTTCCACTGCCCTCCTGTGGTTACTCCTTCCCTGTATCCTTCTCATCACCTATGCATTTCTGTTTAGCTTCCCCCTGTGCAAATGTTGCCCTTCCTATTTCTAATGGTTGACTCTTCTAATGAATGCATCTTTCTGGAGTAGTTGTTCAGCACGTAGCTTTGTCTATTGTTTGGCTAACTCACGTGAGTCCAATTCTAGGCTTAAAGGGTAACCTGAGGCCATAGTCTTGGGTTTCATCAGTCTCTATCCAACCACTAATTCTGGCCTTTTTTATGTTTTTCAATTTGTTCCACATTTTTTTTTCTCTCACACTATGCAAGATCTCTAATTTTGATCCTTTTCTGAGTAGTTGGCATTAGTAGCTGGGAACCATCTAATTTTTCTGGCCTCAGGGTTATGCAGACTGAGGTTTCCATAGTCCGTTAGTCCCTCGGACTAATTGTTCCCATATGTCTTTGATTTTCTTCACTCTTCTCTACTCCAGATAAGGAGAAAGCAATAGTTGCATCTTAGATAGCTGCTCGCAGACTTTTAAGACCTCAGTTACTACTCACCAAAGTAGGATGTAGAACAACGTTTTTGTGCACAATGTTGTGCCAATTGAGTTTGATGTCCTTTCAGGTCTCATATTTCTTAATTTCTCATCATTTTACACAGTTGGCATCTTGCTCCCTTTGAAAGACATCATACCTAGTGGCTTCTAAGACACTAAGTTGCCCTGTTTTCTTTTTCTCCTTGTGGTCCTTCCTTTCCAGGCTCATACACGGTCTCTTCCACCTATGCTTAATTCCAAATATCAGAGTACCATAGGATTTAATCACTTTACACTCTCTTCCTGGGTAAATTCATCCACTAGTTTGTCTTCTTCTGGAGGAAGATTGGGCAATCTACTTCAGAAGAGATACCACTTTGGAAACCCAGGGAGGGGTTGCTATGAGCCAAATCAACTCGATGGTAGTGAGTTTAGTTTGGTTTGTTTTTTAATTTGCCTCTAAGGAGCCTGGATAGCACAATGGTTAAGAGCTTGAGTATTAACTGCAACGTCAGTAGTTTGAACCCACCGGCCACTCCCTTCCATAAAGATTTGTTGTTGTTGTTGTTGTTAGGTGCTATTGAGTCTGCTCCAACTCATAGCGACCCTGTGTACAACAGAAAGAAACACTGACCACTCCTGCACCATCCTCACAATATTTGCTATGCTTGAGCCCATTATTCCAGCCACTATGTCACTCCATCTCACTGAAGGTTTTCCTCTTTTTTGCTCACCATCTACTATACCCAGCATGATATCCTTCTCCAGGGAGTGATCCCTTCTGACAACATGACCAAAGTAGGTAAGATGAAACCTGGACATTTTCACTTCCAAGAAGCATTCCAGCTATCCTTCTTCTAGGATAGATTTGTTCATTATTCTGGCAGTCCCAGGTATTTTCAGTATTCTTCATCAATACAACAATTTGAAGGCATCAACTCTTCTTCAGTTTTCTTTATTCATTGTCCAGCTTTTATGTGTATATGAGACCGCTGAAAATACTATGGCTTGAGTTAGGTGCATCTTAGTCTTCAAAGTGACATCTTTGCTCTTCAACACTTTAAAGATATCTTTTTGCAGCAGATTTGCCCTCACAATATGACATCTGATTTCCTGACTGCTGTTTCTTCCTTGGGTGTTGTTGTGGATCCAAGCAAAACGAAATCCCTGATAGCTTCAATCTTTTCTCCTTTTATCATGATGTTGCTTATTGGTCTAGTTGTGAGGATTTTCATTTTCTTTGTGTTTGAAATATAATCCATACTAAAGATTGTAGTCTTTGATCAAAACACTTTGATAAGTGTTTCAACTCTTATTTACTTTCAGCAAGCAAGGTTGTGTTGTCTGCATATTGCAGGTTGTTAATGGTTCTTCCTCCAATCCTGATGCTGTGTTCTTCTTCATATAGTCCGGGTTCTCACACTAGTTACACAGCATACAGATTGAATAAATATGGTGAAAGGATACAACTCTGATGTACACCCTACCTAATTTTAAACCATTCAATACCCCATGTTCTTTTAAAATGATAGCCTCTTTCTCTGTGTACAGGTTCCTCATGAGAACATTACGTGTTCTGGAATTCTCATTCTTCACAATGTTATCCACAATTTGCTGTTATCCACAATTTGCTATGATCCACACAGTTGAATGCCTTTGTATAGTCAATAAAACACAGGTAGATATCTTTCTGGTATTCTTTGCTTTCAGCCAAGATCCATCTGACATCTGCAATGATATCCTTTGTTCGACGTCCTCTTCTGAATCCAGCTTGCATTTCTGGAAGTCCCTTGTCAATATATTGCTGTAGCCGTTTTTTAATTATCTTCAGCAAGATTTTACTTGAGTGTGATATTAATGATTATTATTATATGTGATATTAATTATTATTGTTCAATAATTTTCACATTCTGTTTGATCACCTTTCTTTGGAATGGGCACAAATATTGATCTCTTCTAGTCAGTTGGCCAGGTAGCTGTCTTTCAAATTACTCAGCATAAATGAGTAAGTGGCTCCAGGCCTGTGTTCATTTGTTGAAACATCTCAGTGGGTATTCCATCAATTCCTGGAGCCTTGTATTTTGCCAATTCCTTCAGTGTAGCTTGGACTTCTTTCTTCAATACTTCTTTCTTCAATACTTGATCTTATGCTACCTCCTGAAATAGGTGGACATTGACCAATTCTTTTTGATACGGTGACTCTGTGTATTCCTTCCATCTTCTTTTGGTGCTTCTTGCATCATTTAATATTCTGCCCATAGAATATTTCAATATTGCAACTTGAGGCTTGAATTTTTTCTTCAGTTTTTTCAACTTGAGAAATGCTGAGCATGTTCTTCCCTCTTGGTTTTCTAACTCCTGGTCTTGGTACAATTTATAACAGTACTTATTGTGTCTTCTTAAGCTATCCTTTGAAATCTTCTATTCAGTTCTTTTATTTCTTCATTTCTTCCATTTATTTTGTTGTTGTTGTTAGGTGTTGTAGAGTCATTTCTGACTCATAGTGACCCCATGCACAGCAGAATGAAACATGGCCCATCCCGCGTCAGCTCCATGATCCCTGCTATACTTGAGCCCATCATCACAACCACCATGTCAATCCATCTTGTTGAAGGCTTCCCCCTCTTTTGTCGACCCACCATGCTACCAAGCATGACATTCTTCTCCAGGGAAT
>NW_006921655.1:3464990-3465561 GCF_000298275.1 Orycteropus afer afer
TTGAGATCTGGCAGTGTGAGACCTCCTACTTTGTTTTTCTTCTTCAATAGTGCTTTGCTTATCCAAGGTCTCTTTCCTTTCCATATGAAGTTAGTAATTGGTTTTTCCATATCCCTAAAGAGGAAGATGGGGCAATCTACTTCCGTAATGATACTGCCTCGGAAACCCAAGGAGGGGTCGCTATGAGTCGGGTCTGACTCAACGGCAAACAACAACAACAACAACAAAGAATGTTGATAGGATCTGGATTGGGATTGCATTGAATGCATAGATTGCTTTGGGTAGAACTGACATTTTCACAATGTTCAATCTTCCTATCCACAAGCATGGGATGTTCTTCCATTTATGTAGATCTCTTATGATTTCTTGAAGTAGTTTTTTATAGTTTTCTTTGTACAGGTCTTTGTGTCCCTGGTAAGATTTATTCCCGAGTATTTTATTTATTTATTTATTTTTCGTAGCTATTGAAAATGGTATTGATTTTCTTATTTTCTTATTTCTTTTTCAGCAATTTCTTTGCTGGTGTAGAGGAATCCAACTGATTTTTGGATGTTGATCTTATATCCTGCCA
>NW_006921655.1:3468408-3488031 GCF_000298275.1 Orycteropus afer afer
TATGGTTGTCTGATTCAAAATGGCCAAAACCAGTCCATTTCAGCTCACTAATGCCAAGGATATCAATCTTTATGCATTCCATTTCATTGTTGACAACTTCCAATTTTCCTAGATTTATACTTAGAACATTCCACGTTCTGATGATTAATGGATGTCTGCAGCTGTTTCTCTTCAATTTGAGTGGTGCCACATCAGCAAATGGAGGTCTCAAAAGCTTTACTTTATCCATGTGAGTAAGGCTGGGTTTACTCAGATGATGCAGCTCTTTCCCAGTCCTATTTTGAGAACCTTCTAACCTAACCGGACTATTCATAAAGTTGTGCAGTAATGTATCAAACAGTGTTTCTTTACTATTCATAAGGTTTTCCCTGGCCAATTCTTTGAGAAGTGGGCAGCCTCTTCCTTCTTCCTAGTCTGTTTCAGTCTGTAAACTGGGCTGATACCTGTGCACCATGTGCATCCTGCTGGGTTTGAAACACCAGTGGTTCAGCCTCAAAACTCACATCAACACGTCATCATAGTAGGACAAACCGACAGACAAGTTTGTCTCCCTGTTGGAAACCTCTCATACCGCCCTTACCTGGGTCCCTGTGGCTGACTGCTCCTCTGTCCAGGTTCCTGGGCTTTTTAATCCCCTTTCTCCCACTCTCCTACCCTGCTGCTTTGGGAGTGCCTGAGTTCCCTCTCCTCACCTGGATCCCTGTGGCTGACTGCTCCTCTGTCCAGGTTCCTGGCTTTTAATCCCCTTTCTCCTGCTCTTCCATCCTGCTGCTTTGGGCATGCCTGGGTTCTCTCTCCTCACCTGGACCCCTGCGGCTGACTGATAAGTGTGTTCTGGAGGCTGCTGTATATTCAAGAGCAAGTTTCAGAGTCTCTTCTGACATCTGTTGTCTTTTTTTTTCCTTTCCTATCTTTTTAATGACCACTTTCTTTCTTCATGTATGATGCTCTTGATGTCATCTCACAACTCAGTCATTGGTGTTCAGTGAGTCAGGTTTATTTTTCAGATGTTTTCTAAATTCAGGCAGCATATAATCAAGGTCATATTTTGGCTTTTGTGGACTTATTTTCATTTTCTTTCACTTCAGCTTGAACTTGTATGTGTGCAGTTGATGGTCTGTCCACAGTAAGCTCCTGGCTTTGTTTTGACTGATGATATCAAGCTTCTCCATTGACTCTTTCCAGAGATATGGTAGTTAGTTATGTGCCATAGAGTTGGACCTGATTCATAGCAATCCCTCATGGGTTTCTGAGGCAGTATCACTATGGAAGTAGATTGCCCCACCTTCCTTCAGAGGAATGGCTGGTGGGTTTGAACTACCAGCCTTCTAGTTAGCAGTCAAGTACTTTAGGCACTATGCTACCAGAAATCCCTTTCCACAGATATAGTAGATCTGATTTCTGATATTCCATCTGGCAAGGTCCATGTGTTCAGTTACCATTTATGTTGTTGGAAAAAAAAGAGTATTTGCAAGTCATTGGTCTTGCAAAGTTCTATCGTGTCATCTCCAGCACAATTTCTGTCACCAAGGCCATATTTTCCACTGCCAGTAATTCTTCTTTGCTTCCAAATTTCACATTCCAATCACCAATAATTATCAATACATCTTGATTGCATGTTTGGTCAATTTCAGACTGCAGAAGTTGGTAAAAGTCTTAAATTTCTTCATCTTTTGCTTTGGTAGGTGGTGTGTAAATTTGAATAATAGTTATATTAACTGATCTTCTTTGTAGGTGTATGGATATTATCCTATCACTGACAGTGTTGTAATTCAGGACAGATCTCAAGATATTCTTTTTGAAGTTGAATGCATTGTCATTTCTCTTCAATTTGTCATTCCCAGCATAGTAGATCATATGATTGTCTGATTCAAAGTGGCCAAAACCAGTCCATTTTAGCTCACTAATGCCTAAGATGTTGATCTTTATCCGTTCCATGTAATTTTTGACAACTTCCAGTTTTCCTAGGTTCATCCTTTGTACATTTTAGGTTCTAATTATTAATAGGTGTTTGAAGCTGTTTCTTCCCATCAGCAAGTGAAGGTCACAAAAGTTTACTCCATCTATGTCATTTAGGTCAACTCTATTTTGAGAAGGCAGCTCTTCCCCAGTCATATTTTGAGTGCCTTCCAATCTGAGTGGCTCATCTTCTGATACTATATCAGAAAATGTTTCATGACTCTTCATAAAATTTTCCAGTAATATATTAGATAATGTTTCACTGCTATTTGTAAGGTTTTCAGTGGCCAGTTTTTTCAGAAGTGTATGGCCCCATCCTTCTTCCCAGTCTTTCTTATTCTGGAAGCTTCAGTGAAACCTGTCCACCATGGGTGACCCTATTGGTATTTGAAATACTTGTGGCATAGTCTCCAGCCTCACAGCAACATGCAAGCCACCACAGTACAACAAAATTGACAGATGAGTGATGGCCATAAAGATTAGTAGCCTTGGAAACCCTGTGGAGTTTCTACTCTGTCCTAAAGGGTCCCTATGAGTCATAATTGACTCAAAACCAATGGGGTTATGGGTAGGATATTTTTTAATACAGGGGTTATGAGTAGTTTTTCAAGTCCCAGAGGCTTTGGTACTATTGGGTAAACTATTAGGTAAGTACTATTGGGTAAATGCTCGGCTGCTAACCAAAAGGTCAGCGATTCAAACCCAACTAGCTGGTCCACAGGAGAAACAGTCTGTTCATCTGCTCCCATAAAGATTACAATCTACTATAGAGCAGTTCCACTTTGTCATATAATATCACTATTTGCAATCAACTCAATGGCTCATAGCAACATATTGATAACTTCTGAATCTTTTCTCTTGCTTTTTCTCTGAATTCTTTTAGCCTACTTGCTATCCCAACTTTATCTTAAAATTAATACATCTAAACTGAGCACTGAATCTTATCTTACCTTCTAGCCATCTCCCATTTCAATAAATGGAAACTTTATTCATCCAGTTATTCATGACAGAAGCCTAATGGTCATTGTTATATTACCCTGATTCCCTCACACAAACACCAATAGATTATATAATTTCTACTGTTAAAATAGATTTGAATCTCTCCTGTCCACTTAATCTCCACTTTCGCTACCCTACTCCAAGCCATGAGCATGCCTCATGTTGATTTCTGTGATAGCCTTCTAACTGGACTCCTTGTATCCAGTTGCCCTCTCTCCAATCCATTCTTGGAGAGAGATATTCTTAAATTTTTAACACTCAACAGAGATATTCTTACATTTTTTAACATGGTCTGAATGATCTATATGATCTGGTCCTCATTCATTTCTCCAATATCACTTCATCTCACAGTGCTTTACTCACATAGGTCTGCTCTTTTTGTTACTCAAATATCTAAGCTATTTTGCTGTTCAGGACCTTTGGATGTATTGTTCATACTTCCTAGAATACCTCCCCAAGTCTTTGTTTGTGGAACCTCTAATTGTCCTTCAAGTCTTAACTGAAATGTCATTTTCTCATATAAATACTCATTTCCTTAATCCCTTTTCCCCAAAATAAGTTGTGTTGGTATTTTATTTGAGAACATTTTGTGTGTTTGATAAATGCCTGCCTATCTTCCTAACAAGGAGCTCTGGTGGCATAGTGGTTAAAGCATTTGGCCGCTAACCAGAAGGTTGGCAGTTTAAATGAATCAGCTACTCCACAAAAGAAAAATAAGGCAGTCAGATTCTGTAAAGATTTACAGCCTTGGAAACCCTGTGGGACAATTCTACTCTGTCTGAAAGGGTAACTATGAGTTGGAATAGACTTGATGGCAGTGGTCTTGGTTTGTTTTTTTCTTCTAACAAGGATCCCTAGTGGTTCAGTGGTTAAGCACTTGGCTGCTAACTGATAGGTCAGCAGTTCAAACCCACTAGCCACTCCACAGGAGCAAGATGTGGCAAACCACTTCCATAAAGATCACAAGTTATGGGGCAGTTCTACTTTGTCCTATGTTGTTGTTGTTGTTATTTGCCGTCAAGTCGGCCCCGACTCATAGCAACCCCTCCTTGGGTTTCCGAGGCAGTATCACTACGGAAGTAGGATTGCCCAACCTTCCTTCCGAGGAGTGGCTGGTGGGTTTGAACCGCCAGCCTTCTGGTTAGCAGTCAAGTGCCTTAGGCACTATGCTACCAGAGCTCCTCTTTGTCCTATAGAGTAGGGTTAAGTAGGAATTGACTCAATGGCATTCAACAACAATACCTCTCTAACTACTAATTTTTAAACTCCCTGAAAATAAAGACTGAGGGACTGTGTATGTTGCACTCAGCACTGTATTATCGCACAGTTAGCACAGTGTTTGGCACATACTAGGCACTCAGTACATATGAATGAATTTATTGATTAAAATTTGGAAGCTATAGAGCCCTAGCAGAAGAGTGTCTAATTTAAGTTGCTTAGGGCAATAGTGGACTTATTCTCCTCCCTCCTACATTGTTAATTAGCTCTAATATATTGACTTGTCAAGTGTTCTGTCTTCACAGCATCTCTGGGGTATAACAGTAAATGTTTTGTGAAATACTTCACATAAAACTATAGAATCACAGAATAGATGGAGCTCTAGTGGTTATCTAGTCAAATTCTTGTCTAAAGTGTACATTCCATCTTAAAAATACCCAACATTACTCTTTATCTACTTTAAAAATGTTTTTTTCAGGAAATAGAATTCTGTATATTCTGAGGTAGCTTATTGTGTGTTCAAACATCTCTAATTGTTATAATATTGTTTTTCAATTTTCTTATCAAGCCAAAGTTTATTTTCAACTCACCTGGCACTTATATTTACTAATTTAATCATGCCATCCAGACTCATAGCAAATAACCTTTTAGCTAGGTAAAGTCAATTTACTATCCTGACTCTATAACATCTTCCGTTCTCCAATATAATCATTCTCAATTCCTTTGATTGGTTCTCATATGTGATTATTTGGAACACCCTCAGAATTCTATTTATGCTTTTTTAGCCATAAAACAACTTGCCTATGCTGCAAAACTTCTGCAACTCAAAGCTTAACAAAATAATGGGTCCTTAAAGAAAAGTAAAAGGAAAACTACCCCAACAGACTTCATTAAAAAAAAGTAAATATTCTTCAATTGATGGCATACAAGTGCTTATTTGAGGGTGTGAAATGAGAAGACAAGGGGTACTGTGATCACCACCCCATTCTGAATCTTTAGTTTAGCTTTAGGAGAGTATGTCGAATATAGTATATAGTCTTTAACTTATGTTGTCCCCATAAAAATTATATGTAAACTTGGCCCTTAAAATGCAGTAAGCAAGCTTCCCAATTCAATCTCAAGAGTTTATGGTCTTAGAAATCAAAGCAGGAAGCTGATATGAACTGGGAAGAAATGAAGGCATGTGCTATTTAAATAAACCTCTATGAGTAATATTGATGGTGGCAAAAGCATCCTCTCTTCTATTGTGAAAAAATAAGAATCATATGCTTTCTCTGCTGAAGGAAGGAAAGATATTGAATAATTCTTTGTGCTCAGAGATGGTGTTATGGGATATACCAAGGACAGCAAGCATAGAATGACACGAGCTTCAAGTCACTTCTTGACCTTCAGTGTTTAGAAACCAGCCAGTCAAAATAAGTCTGCTCCTTTTCACCACATTTTGAGACTGATCTCTGAACCCTAAGTCCAGGAGGAGATATGTGCAAACATTGCAGAGGTAAAGGAGACCTTCCTCTCAGCGTGAGTAGTTAGCAGGTCCGTTTTTTATTTAACTGCCTCCTGCCATCACAGTATATTAGAAATAAAATTATACAGACAACCAATGCAAAGACAACATACCTTACTATCAGTGAGACTTTTCAGTCTAGTGTTTTGCATTTTGAACAAAGATCTTTAGCAGTTACAACATAGGTTGTAACTAATAAAATATATAAGAGCTGTCTGACTCAATTTGATTGTGAAAAAGATATTATATAACTACAAATGTAGGGAAGAATAGTTATATCAAAAATCTCATAGCCATGATTCATTTTCTGACAGTCTTATAAAAAAGTGTCTTCTAAATTCCCTGGAATAAGTGATAGGTCCTACTCCATGATTCCTGTAGGGCTCCTTGGGAGAATTGTCAATAGTTTAGAAGAATAGTCCAGTTTGACAAACATTCCCAGCAAATGATCACTCACTCGGATGGAGAGCTTACTCTGGTCTTTGGCCATTTATTCAATCTTCATTCCGATCTGCTAGAAAAATCTTCATGAGGAGAAAAAAGTTGTTTACCTGGATTTCCCAATAGTTGTTCTAGAAATGATCACGAGGGATATACAGAACAAGTTTGATCCTTGTTTAGTAAGTCAACTTGTCAACTATTTGAACATTCCCACTGTGTTCTGGAGGCTGTGTAGTGTTTAAGTGTTTTGCTTTGGAGCCAGATTACTGGATTTGAAACCAGCTCTGTTATTTACTAGTGCTGAGACCCTGGGGAGTTACCTAAACTCTGTCCCTCATGTAGCTCTCTCATAGGTTTCTTAATGGATTAAATGTAAGGCTACACATGAAAATAAGTGGAATATTGCCTAAGACAGAGTAAGTGCTTCTCAATAATTAGCTGTTATTATTAATGATAAATATTTCTAATTTCTTTAATTTTTCTTCACAAAAAATATAACACACAGCTTTGACCAGACTGGTCTTATTTTCCTATACATGTCTTCATTTCATTCAAAGTTTGGTTCTTGTCCTCAAGGAGACTTTAGGCTTCAATATTCTTGAAGATAGAGTGAACTCATACTGACACACTTGATCATAACCTGCACATATGTTCTACCAGTTTCTTCAAGGGCTGAAGACAGCATTCTGGAGATGGATTCAGAGGGTATAAAAACTCTAAACATAAGGTTTTTTACTGTCTGGCTGTCATTGACTGTCAGCCACTGATGATAGGGCTATTCTGATATGCCCAGAGAATCAAAGTCTTCAGTAAAGTTATTAAAATCATGAAATTCTTAGATGAAGTGGATATTTGATGAAAACTAGATAGAAAAGGGGCTAATCTTGATGCCTGAGTCAATACACAAAAGAAATAAAACAAGATGCAAGAAAGCAGAAAAGAAGGAAACATGAAGAATGAGCCCTGGAGACTCAGAAATCAAGGGAAGAGCTGTGGTTTGTCTCCAGGTCATACAACTGTAGTTTGGTTCAAGTTTAATAAGATCTCTAAGGTGCAAGAACACCCCAGGTGACATTTGAGTTATATAGACCTCTACCCTTTCAACCTCCAATTTATGCCTAACCTTAATGCACTCAGTCTTAGCTCTTCCTTGTTGTTTCATATCAGTGTAGGAGCTATGGCGTGTTTATCCATTATGGTAACTCAGGTCTACTATACAATCGCCTGTTCTATGTCAATCACTCCTTCCCAGGATCTTCTTTCTCTTCCTTTATCCTATATTTCCTATATGATAGTTGTCTTCACTCTCTTTTCCAAAGAAAATAACACCTGAGTGGTGTATAGTGAGATATTATTTCATAAAAAATGAACCCAAGGCTTATGTAGCAGTTTGATCGAATCTTGAGTTGGAATGAATGGACATCAAGGCTCACGTCGTTAAAAAGATGACCTGGGAGGTTCAGTTGTTTGTTTGTTTTGTTTTGTTTTCGCTCAAACATTCACAATGACCAGGAGCTCAGGACTTCAGCTAGTTCCACTTTCTATCACTAGACAACTCTACTCCTTAAAAGATATTAACAGAAATCTGAACCCCTGTACTTCTGATTGTTGGGACTAATTTTTCTATTTGTAGCTACACACAAATAATCTGTTTCTACTTTCACAAAACAAAAAGATATGTGAAGATGGGACTGATGAAGCAATAGCCTTCTCATCATCTCTTTCCTCTTCTCTCCTCTACCGCTGCATACACGCACTCACAGTTATCAAGTACTTTCTCTAGGCAAAATCAACCCTGCTCTTACATGTGTTCTTTATATGACTTTAAGAACTGTGGATAGCTCACTGTTGTAGTTGTTCACTCCAGTAGTGCTTGATCACTGTTGCTCATATAGCCAATTTAAGAAATAGTATGACAGAAAGTTTGGGAGACTCATGTTTGTGGAAAACTTACCAAGTTTTTCAAATATTTGGTTCAGTTCAAGCTTCAGTGGGACCCTCTATCCTTGGCCTGATCCATCCCCAAATCACAGTTCTATCTTGATATGTTCAGTATTTATTTTGTTTTATCCTGACTTCCTAGTAGGTTGGGAACACATAGATCCCTCTGCCATGATTTTGCTCCAAACTTTTGGGCTTTCAGGACTTTGTAGTAATTCTTCCTCTGTAAGACAGGTGGATTCAGTTCCAGTCTTCCTACAGATATAATGATGATCTGGAATAGCAACTTTCTTTTCCAGAACTATGACTGTAGCATGGAACTCATGTCCTAGACACTGGGCTGACAAAGAATTGTTAGACCCACCAAGAAGGAGATTTGGTAGTGGGGTTGGGGGTTACTGCATGATAAAAGGAAAGTGTAGATAAAGCAGGAAACGTTGCTTTGTATTGAGCCTAAATGTAACTTAGCTTTGGGAGACACGCATGAATAAAATATGCCTTTGCCCTCTTTGTTCATTTTATTTAGAGATTTATTTCAAAAATTATTGGATAACTGATCTCCATGTCCTTCTTCTCCAAGAAAAGCAGTCATTTAAAGTACTGCATTAGAAAGTAGAAAACTGTTCGTGCAATAACTTATTAGAGAATAAGTTACCTTACCTCTCAGGTCCTTGTTTTCCTAATCTATATATAAGAAGAAAGCATAGATTAAAAGTTCTCCAAGGACATTATAGTGTAAAGACTTTGAGATCCTAAAGTTTTAAACACATAGGGATTGTGGGATAATAAGGTAAATTGGAAGAAAATCTCCAGACCAAAGCAGTAAAGTAGTAATTCCACATTAAAAAGCACTTGCTGAATATTTAACATTAAGTAGGTATTAGCTGTTAATCTTTAGCCTGGCTGGTCTCAATATTTGACATTTAAATTAAATAATCACACCACATTTAATAATAAAGTTACTGTGTGTTAAACAAATACTTTTTGGTTATTGAAACCATATGTTACTCCAACCACATTGTGGGGGATTCACATGTTTGCAATAGCCATCTCATCTTTATTTCATATAAAGCACAATGCAGGTACTGTAATATGAAAAGGAGAGAGGCTATTTAGATAATTCCAAAATGATTATTTTAAAATAAATACATTGTGTTTGACTCCCATACTAATCTACCTACTTAATAATTTATCTATCCATTGCATAGGAACTGTCAGAGGAGTTATGCTTGTATTAACCTGTCTTCCTGAGTTCTTCTTATCAAGTTCTGCCTGCATTGTTAAAACATTTGGTTGAAAAGTGAATACCACGATGCTAATTAACCCTTCAATTTGCCCACATGATGTCAAACCCTGTATTGAATTGATTGAAAGGAATACAAACAATTCTGATTATTATTGATACCTCTCTTAGCTCTTTGACGCTGCCTTAAACAGAAAGTTCTCATTTCTATTCTCTCAATTCCACAGAATTGGCAATGTGACTGTTACAGTTATGTGACAACTTGGGCTAGGCTATGACTCTCAGTAGTTTGGCAGATGTGATGCAATCATCCTCCCTTTTGTAACATGATATAATTATCTAATCAAGTGAAAGGAGGATTTTCCTGGGGGTATTGCCTGCATCCAGCACATGTTCTAGCAAAGCTCATCCTCTCTCGGTCCTTCATCCTACTCATTATCCTCTCACTTCTGATTCTTGCTTTGTGAGCCAGCAGCCTGCCGTCTGACCTGCAGTTGTTGTGATTTGCCAGCTCCCACAATGTCATGAGACAGCAGCTTTCCCTATGACTGGTTGATTTTGGGTTTGTCAGCCCCTGCAACCATGTGAGTCAGGAGAAGCCTCATGCCTGATGCCTGACCTGTGGATTTGGGAGTTGCCAGCCTCTACCGCTGCATGAGCCATTTCCTTGAAATAAATCTCTCTCTTTCTCTGGTTTTGCACCAATGGTTTTGCTCCTTTAGAGAACCAGGCCAAAGCAGGCAGTCACCAAAAATCATGAAAATATGAATGAATTCTTATTGTTTCATTGTCCTTTTTTTTCTTAAGTACCGGTAATTTGTGTGTTTAGTATGAGTGCACTGACAGTGTCTTTGCAGCCTCTGTTTATATCAGTAGTGTACCAGATATCCCTGGGTTAAGGGAAGGGAAGGAAGGGGAAAGACATGGGTGACAAGAACAACACAACTATCTTAAAATTTTTCAGTGTGTTTTCCAATCCACTTTTGGGATTAAAAACTATTAGGGAAGGCTGTGCATTTGTAAGAACAGTTTATCCAATCAGTTGAAGCCCTATGGAAAGGTATATTTTTGCGTAAGATTTTTTTTTTTTATCTACTAATTATAAAATTCTTTGAAGTGCATTACATCAATGGATGGGTATACCTTTTATATTTTCTTTAACATTAGAGATGATATGCACCGGAATAAACATCTGTGAAAAGAGCCTTTAGAAATGGTGTAGTCCACACCTGCATTTTCTGTGTTTTAAAAATAAGCAATAGCCCAGAGAATTGAAAAGTTTGCCCTAAATCACATAGCTAGTTAGTGGTATAAATTGCACTCAAATTTGGGACATGTATTTCAGTCCTTACACCACATTGTATAGTTATTAGTTTCTGCATGTCTTTTAAACCAGATGCCTAATCTTGTATCCATTTTTTTCCCCGAAATCAGCAAATTACACGTAGTTATAGTCCTAAATCCTGGCGTCCCATCCTGCTCCCAGAGGAGTGTTAACACTTTTTTCTATATTACAGTTGTCATGAGCTAACCTGGGACATGAGGTCATGCCTCAAACTTAAGCCAAGTCTATACAATTAGCGGGTGAATCCTAGAAATGTCTGGCTACAAATTTGGAGCCTTTGTCGTGTAGTGTTTAAGGGCTTAGTAGCTGTTAACTGAAAGGTCAGCAGTTCAAACTCACCAGCTACTGCGTGGGAGAAAGATGTGGTAGTCTGCTTCCATAAAACCTACAGCCTTGGAAACCCTATGGGGTGATCTTTTCTGTCCTATTAGGTTGCTGTGATGGTACTGAGTTTTTACAAAGTTGGATCAAACTATTTGGTAACAGTTTACAAACATTATGCCATAATCGGCATGGCTAACCCCTATAAGATTCTATCAGAGTGCTGGTAGGCAGAAAAAAGCTGTTATTAGAATCTATGTTGAAGTGCTACACCGCAGCTTTTAACCCTTTCCAGACGGAATTATTTTCTGCTTTATTTATTTTTTTGTTTAAACCATATGTTTCAGTAATGGAAGGCACTTTGAATGAAATTTAAAAAAAATTTTTTTGAGGTAATATAGATTTCATTACATTTAGTGGAAGACCTATGTCCTGAGGGGTCTCTGGTGCTAGAGTTGGTGGAAAAAGTCCATTTCTTCAAATTCATGCAGTTATGGCTGCATACACTAACAATAGATAGCAGCTCCCTACAAAACTCCAGAAACAGAAAACATAGGTGGGCACTTTATGCCCCATAGGTCACAAAAGAGCTAAACTAATTCTTAATAAAGCATAATTGCTGCTAGGACTTAACAGGGCTTTCTCAGAGAGAAAAATTTTGATCAGGAAAAGATGAATGAAAAGAATAATGTTTAAGGAAAGCAAGGTGTTATGCAGTCTTTTGGTTAGTAACACAAGCAGAATCTGATCAAGCTTCTAGATCTATCAGTTTACAGGAAATACAGGGGCCAAAGGACTGTGTTAAATAATTCCCCAAGCAAAATCTTAAATGTGGAATGCATAATAGTTTAAACAACCAACTTTCATCTATAATAAATTGTAAGGAAAAAAAAACTTGCTGATTTAAAGAAACTTCATAAATTGCAACTATGAACTTTGAGTATTGATTCAAACAAGCCATCTCTAAACAGAACAAAACTATCAAACAATCAGGGAAATTTGAACTCTGACTATGTATTAGATGATAGTATGAAGTATTGTTAATTTTAGGTGAGTGTGACAGGCTGAATAATGTCCCCTCAAAGATATCTGTCCTCTAGTTCAGGGACCCTGTAAATATGCTACTTTATATGTCTAAAGGGCCTTTGCAAATGTGATTAAGTTACAAATTATCTAGAATAATCCAAGTGGCCCTAAATGTAATTTCAAGGGTCTTTATAAGAGGGAGGCAAGAAAGTCAATAAATAAAAAGTGATATAATCACTGAAGTAGAAGATAGAGTGATACAGCCAGTAACCAAAAAATGCCAAAAGCTCCAGAAGCTGGAATAGGCAAGAAAGTAATGTCAAGCCAAGGTGACAAATATGGGAGAAGATATCATCTATTTGGTAGGCACTAACTATTTCTGCTACAAGAAGAGTCCTGTGACTCCCAGGTTTTGGTATGAAAGTTTGAACTGGCAATTTAATGATCATATAAACATATGAAATATAGGAAAAGAAAGCTAGGATTAGGTTATGGACTGGAAGAATAAAGTGAGTTCAGTCTTATGCTGTTATAAGATGGGACGTATTTGAGATGTCTAGTGTCGGAAGGAAGGTTGGGCAATCCTACTTCCGTAGTGATACTGCCTCGGAAACCCAAGCAGGGGTCGCTATGAGTCGGGGCCGACTCGACGGCAAACAACAACAACAACAAGTGTTGTTATGTGTTGTCAAGTCGGACGCAACTCATAGCGACCCCTCCTTGGATTTTCAAGGCAGTATCACTACAGAAGTAGATTGCCCAACCTTCCTTCTGAGGAATGGCTGGTGAGTTTCCAAGAAGTATTCTGGTTAGCAGTCAAGTGCCTTAGGTACTATGCTACCAGAGCTCTGAGGCAACTAGAAATATAGCTATGAAGAATAGAAGAGAAATAGATATGGTATATATAAAATTTAGGATCATTTAATTGATTGATAGTGTTGTTGTTGTTAGCTGCCATCAAGTTAATTCTAAGTCATGGAGACCTTAAGTAAAACAGAGCAAAACTTTGCTCAGAACTGTGTATCATAGGAGAAGCAGCAAACCAAACTTACACTCTGTTAAAAGTGAAAGTAAAGAGTTTTATTGAGAAGTAGAGAGATTCATGAACTGGGAGACAATGTAGCACTCAAGTAGAGTACAATAATGTTCCAAAGTACTGGAGGGGAGTGAGATTTTTATAGGATAGAGTTAACAAAGACTATGTGCTCTCAGTCAAGAGGGCAGTGCAAAGCAAAATGTCACAAAGGAGTCATCAAGCTGTAATCTTTCTTAACAGTACTTCACATTAGCAATTCTATTTGTTAAACATCATGGATCATTTTGAACAAATCATCTTTCTGAGAACATTTTGAATAAAGCATCTTTCTGAGAGCTATTTGTAGTAACCATATATTTTATTCCTTACTCTAATCTTAAAATAATAGGCTATGCTTCAACCTTAAGTTATACATTGTTGTTGTTGTTGTTATGTGCCGTCGAGTCAAACCCGACTCATAGCGACCTCTCCTTGGGTTTCCGAGGCAGTATCACTACGGAAGTAGGATTGCCCAACCTTCCTTCCGAGGAGTGGCTGGTGGGTTTGAACTGCCAGCTGTCTGGTTAGCAGGCAAGTATCTTAGCCAATATGCTACCAGAGCTCCCAAGTTATACATACACAAAAAATAATATGATAAGCAGAAATGGAGCTAAGGTCTCAGTGAGTAAGTCTGAATGGAGTTTGATTTAGGTCTGCGTCAGTTTATCTAGTTCTTCTAAGTGTCTTAGGTTTTGGGGTCCACTAACACATGTGTCATCTTTACAATCTCTGGCATGTCCCAGTCTATTGATATGACTATGTGCCAATCCAGCTCTCTTGCCTCTGTTGGCCCTCTATTTTCCCAACATGATGTCCTCCTACAACAATTGATCTCTCCTGATCCAATGCATGCTAGTTAGACAATGTTTTATTGTGATCCATAGGTTTTCACTAGGTAATTTTTGGAATTAAATTACCAGATACTTCTTCTTACTCTATCTTAGTCTGGAAGCTCTACTGAAACCTGTCCACAATGAGTGACCCTGCTGGTATTTGAAATACCATTGACATAACTTCCACCATCAAACCACCAAGACATGGCAAACTGACAGATGAGTGGTGGATTTAATGGACATATATGGAAAATATGGAAATTTTCACAAATTTAGTGGCTTAAAATAATGCACATCTATTATTTTACAGTGTGAAGGTTGGAAGTTGTACATGAGTCTTGTGTTCCATTTGAAGGTTTTAGAGGAGAATCTCTTTTCTTACCTTTCCCAGCTTCTAAATATCACCTGCATTACTTGGCTCATAGGCCTTTTACGCCATCCTCAAAGACAGCAGCATACTATTCCTCAAATACCTCTCCTTCCCTTTCTTTCTCTTTGACCTCCACTTCCATCATCACATCTCCCTCTCTGATTCTGACTCTCCTGCCTCCACATTTCCCTTGTAATGATTCTTGTGATTACATTGAGCTCACCTGGATAATCTAATTTCCCCATTTCAAGATCCTTCATTTAGTCACATCTGCAAAGTGCCTCCTACTATGTAAGGTAAAACTTACAAGTTCTAGAAATTAAAATATGGATATCTTTGGGGGTATTATTCTTTTTACTATAATCTGCATTCCGACCTCCAAAAATTTAAGTCCATCTCATATGTAAGTGCATTTACCCTATCTCAACATTCCCCAAAGTCTTAATCTCTATAGCATCACTTTAAAGTAAAAAATATCATCTAAATCTGATCAACTGAAAAATATCAAATCTCATTATCTAAATTATCTATAGAGGAGGTATAGGTAAAGTTCTGGATATAATCCATCCTGGGGCAAAATTTCTGCCCATCTGTGGACATGTAAAATTAGAAACAAATTTTGTGCCCCCAAAATACAATAGTAAGACAGGCATAGAATACCAATTATAGACATTTATGTTCAAAAACAGAGAAAATAGATAAAGAAAGTTGTCACCAGTACCAAATAATTTTTCAACCCATTTGGGCCATCAATATTAGGTTTCGAGGCCTGGGAATAATTCTCTGCTATTCTCTTTGGGATTGCACTCTGGCCTCTGGGTTCACATTTCAACTTCTGAGTTACCCTTGGAGTCACCCTTCTTTTTTCTTGAAGGGCAGCATATATTCACAGCTGAATAGTTTTGATCAAATATTGATGTTGGCAAGGATTTTGTTTTACTAGGATCAACAACAAATGCCCATGGAAGCAGCAGTCAAGAAATCAAATGATATATTATTGCATTAGGCAAATCTGCAAAAGACTTCTTCGTACAGTGTTGAAAAACAAAGATATCATTTTGAGTACTAACATGTGCCTGATGTAAGCCATGGCATTTTCAACTGCCTCATGTGCATGAGAAAACTGTACAATGAATAAGGAAGACTGAGAAGAATCTGAATTATGGTGTTAGCAAACGATATTGAATATATCATGGACTGCCAGAAAGAACAAACAAATTTGTCTTCCAAGAAGGACCACTGGGCTGCTCCTTAGAATCAAGGATGGAGAGACTTCATTTCACATTCTTTGGACATGTTATCAGGAGGTTGTCCCTGGAGAAAGACATCAGATTTTGTAAAGTAGAGGGTCAGTGAAAAACAGAAAGACCCTCAATGAGATGGATTGATACAGTGACTGAAACAATGGGCTGAAGCACAACAATGATTGGGAGGATGGTGCAGGATCAGGGTTGTATATAGGGTTGCTATGAGTCAAAACCAATTCAACAGCACCTAACAACAAGTTTTATCAGGCTATTTTCTGCCTGAATAATTTTGGGAGTCTGACAGCCTCCTTTCATTCTACCTTCTTTCTGTCTCTTTCAGTTCAAGCTAACAATGCTTCTGCTGGTACAACATTTTCAAGAACTGTGCATGTGTTCCACACCAAGGTTTCACTCCATTAGACAGGAGGCCCCTCCACAGACCTTTCCAAGATAGCCCCATCTGTAATCCTGGTTTCTGTTAAGATGGCTGAGGGGATCCATGAGTCACATGCCTAATCTCATTGATAAGTCTTTTGGTTAACTGAATACCATGAACCTTTGATCCTCCCAAGTCACTAGAAAAATGTTGTTTAATCACACTTTCAGGAAGCTGTCATTTGAACAGAACAAGGGGATACTGCATGGTTTAAAACCAGGAAGGGTGTACATCAGGGTTGTATCCTTTCACCATACTTATTCAATCTGTATGCTGAGCAAATAATCCAAGAAGCTGAACTATATTAAGAGGAACATGGCATCAGGATTGGAAGAAAAGTCATTAGTAACCTTCAATATGCAGATGACACAACCTTGCTTGCTCAAAATGAAGATGACTTGAAGCACTTACTGATGAAGATTAAAGACTACAGTCTGCAGAATGGATTACACCTCAATACAAAGAAAATGAAAATCCTTACAACTGGACCAATAAGTAGTATCATGATAAATGGAGAGGAGATTGAAGTTGTCAAAGATTTCACATTACTTGGTTCCACAATCAACACCGATACAAGCAGCAGTCAAGAAATCAGATGACATATTGCACTGGGAAAACTCACTGCCATTGAGTAAATTTGACTCGTAGTGACCCTTCCTTGGGTTTCTAAGGCAGTATCTCCACTGAAGTAGATTGCCCATTCTTCCTTCTGAGTGCACTGGGCAAATCTGCTGCAAAAGACTTCTTTAAAGTGCTGAAGAGCAAAGATGTCTCTTTGAAGACTAAGGTGTGCCTAACCCAAGACATGGTGTTTTCAATCACCTCATATACATGTGAAAGCTGGACAATGAATAAGGAAGACCAAAGAGTTGATGCTTTTGAGTTGTGGTGTTGGGAAAGAATGATAAAAGTACCATGGGCTTTCAGGAGAATGAACAAATCTGCCCTGGAAGAAGTACAGCTGGAATGCTCCTTGGAAGCAAGAATGGCCAGACTTCATCTCACATGCTTTGGTTGTGTTGTCAGAAGGGACCATTCCCTGGAGAAAGATATGCTTGGTAAAGTGGAGGGTCAGTGAAAAGGGGGAAGACCCTCAATGAGATGGATTGATGCAGTGGCTGCAACAATGAGCTCAGGTATAGCAAGGATTGTGAGGCTGGAGCAGGACCGGGCAGTGTTTCGTTCTGTTGTACACAGGGTTGCTATGAGTTGGAGCGGACTTGACGGCACCTAACAACAAGAACATCAGTCACACTTGTGGTTTTCACTCCAGAGCATGCTTTCCTGACAATGAATCTCACTTTTTTAATGTTGTTGCTGTGCTGTCGTTACATGCCATTGAGTTGTCTGTGACTCATAGTGACCCCTCCTTGGGTTTCCCAGGCAGTATCACTACAGAAGTAGATTGCCCAATCTTCCTTTCTTCTGAGGAGTGGCTGGTGGGTTTGAACCACCAGCCTTCTTGTTAGCAGTCAAATGCCTTAGGCACTACACCACCAGAGAACTTTATAAAAATATCTTTTGCAATTTGGATGGACTAAGAATTTCTCAAATCATGAAGTATTGGTTCATTTACTAAATAGTTCTTTCAATATATCTCTTTCTGCTCCCATTTTACTATAACCAAAAAGTAGAAACCATGTCATACTTTCGGTATTTGTTTAAAATCTCCACATCTAAATATCCAGGTTCATCATTGACAAGTTTTATTTTCCACATAATTACAGGACACAATTTATCTAAGCTTTCTGCCACTGTTTAACATAAATCCCCTTTCCTTCAGTTTCCAATAATATTTTCCTCACCTCCATCTCAGCCCTCACTAGCAACATGTTTAGTATTCATATTTCTAACAACAGCTATTAATGACAACTTAAGTATTTTCTAAGACACATCTACTGTATAAGGTATATATATATATTTCTCTATTATGCTCCTTACTTCTTTCTAGGTCCTCTCTAACAGAATTGTTAACATTCTCATCTCCACTTACAGTTTGTTTAAGGCAATCAATGTCTTTCCTAATGTGTTCCTTATTCTTCTAGCCATTGTTCATAGACAAATCCAAAGTCATTTTTAAGTGTTTGTTATCACAGCACACTACTCTCAGTACCAAAATCTGTATTAGTTTCCTTTTGCTACTGTAACAACTTACCATAAACTTAGTGGCATAAAATAGCACAAATTTATTTTCTTACAGTTTTAAATTACTTATTCAATTTGTATGCTGAGCAAATAATCTGAGAAGCTGGATTATATGAAGAAGAACGTGGCATTAGGATAGGAGGAAGAGTCATTAACAACCTGTGATATGCAGATAACATAACTTTGCTTGCTGAAAGTAAGGATGATTTGAAGCACTTACTGATGAAGATTAAGGACTACAGTCTGCAGTATAATATCAATATGTTGAAATATATTATAAAGGTCTTTCCTCAATATAAAGAAAATAAAAATTCTCACAAATGGTCCAATAGATAGTTTCATGATAAATGGAGAAAAGATTGAAGTTGGCAAGGACTTCATATTACTTGGTTCTACAATCAACACCAATGGAAGCAGCAGTCAAGACAGCAGATGATGTATTGCACTGGGCAAATCTGCTGCAAAAGATTCTTGCAAGTGATGAAGAGCAAAGATGTCTCCTTGAAGACTAAGGTGCGCCTAAATCAAGCCATGGTATTTTCAATCACCTCTTATGCATGTGAGAGTTGGACAATGAATAAGGATGACTGAAGAAAAGTTGATGCTTTTGAGTTGTGGTGTTGGCAAAGAATGCTAAGAGTATCATGGTCTGCTAAAAGAACTAACAAATCTGTCCTGGAGGAAGTGCAGCTGGAATGCTCCTTGGAAGAAAGACTGGCCAGACTTCATCTCAACTACTTTGGTCATGTTGTCAGAAGGAACTATTTCCTGGAGAAAGATACCATGCTTGGTAAAGTGGAGCGTCAACAAAGAAGGGGATGGCCCTTTACAAGATAGATTAATACAGTGGCTGCAACAATGGGCTCAGGTATAGCAAGGAAGTTAGAAGTTCTAAATGAGTCTATGGGTGTTTGCAGAGCCAAGTTTCTCCTGGAGACTGTAGGGGAGAATCTGCCCCCTTGACTTGTGTGCTTCTAGAGACCATCTGCATTTATTGGCACATGATCTCACCCCTGATCTTCAAACCAGTAGCATAGTACACACAGATCAATCAATCTTTCTCTAGAGATCTTTCTTTCTATGTTTCTTTCTCCTCTGCTTTCATCATCACATCTTCTCTAACTCTCCTGCCTCCTCTTTTCCTTATAAATACTCATGATTTTACCCAAATCCATTCCATAGAAAGTGATGAAAATCTTCTTGCCAATGCCACTTCTGGAATTACTATCTCCATGTTGTTTTCACTAGTTTACTTAACAGTGGAACTTTTGTAGTTTACCTCAGAGCTTGCCCAGAAGATATAGTTCTTCCCTTCAACCTGCCTTCTCCTGCACTTCATTTTTCCTTGAGATTTTGGCTCTTGTATGAGACTGCCCCAGGGTTACAGATGAGGAGAGGCAACTCAGGGACACCCAAAGTAGCAAGCGGGAAGAGCAGGAGAAAGGGGATTAAAAGCCAGGAAGCCAGAGAGAAGAGCAATCAGCTGAAGGGATTAGGTGAGGAGACAAACTCAGGCC
>NW_006921655.1:3491776-3499886 GCF_000298275.1 Orycteropus afer afer
TTTCTCATAGTAGTGATTCCAACTACATTCCACTCTCCTCATTCCCATTCCTACCCTGACCACTATCAGTGACATTTTCTTGGCCACCTGAGTTTCTGGCTGCTCTGCACTTTCTGGACAGTGGCATGGTTTTGGCCTTGGTCTCTGCCACTGAGAACTATCCCTTTACCTAAGAAGAGAAGCAAATATCTAGCTCTGTTCTATTACACAAATCACGATTCTATGCATTACAAATTTAGAACAAAAACATGTATATTTTATTCCCAAAAAGATCATAGTTAAAGAATGTATTTAAACAGGGCATAGCTGTTTACAACCTAATTAATTACAGTTCTGGATACTATTTTCCTGTCAAATATAATACTTGAATTCTCCTTATTTTATTACAGTGAGAACATCCTGTCATGAAGCAATGCTATGCTTTAAATTTGTAAGTATATGTGTACTGGATGAATATTTTAGAAAAAGCCACTTTTTTCTGCATTTTCATAAAAAGAATAGTGTCAATGGAAGTATATAATTATACTTAATAATTGTCTGTCCATCCCAATAATGCTAAAAATAAGACTCCAATAAATTATTTTGATAAAACTTAATCTTAACATACTCACTGCCATTGAGTCAATTCTGACTCATAGCGATCCTATAGGACAGATAGAACTGCCCCATAGAATTTTCAAGGCTGTAATCTTTAAGGAAGCAGACTGCCTCATCTTTCTCCCATGCAGCAGCTGGTGGGTTTGAACTACTGACCTCTTGGTTTGCAGCCAAGCACTTAACCACTGTGCCACCAGGGCTCCTCATTCTTAACATAGACTTCCTTATTTAGGGGAAAAGAAAATACCAAAACTGTCACTTTCTATGCCTAAAACTTATGAGAATATATACAATGTGGGTGAGACTATAGATGGATGGATACCTTATGAATGAATGAATGACAAGGAAAGATTCATGGACATATCTTGAACCACTCCTTTTGAAAGAGAAGAATAACAAAGTGTAAGATTTTGTTATCATTATCTATCAGATTATTTGTGCTTCCTATCAGAACCTTTGTTGACCAGCTTTGCTAAATATAGCAATATGTTCTTTCAACATGTGTTACAAGAGGAAAATATAATTGTTATTGTTGTTAAGTGCTGTCAAGTCAGTTCCTACTCATAGTGACCCTATGTACAAAAGAAGGAAACACTACCTGGTACTACTGTGCCATCTTCAAAATCACTGGTATTTCTGAGCCCATTGTTGAAGCCACTGTGTCAATCCATTTCATTAAGGGTCTTCCTTTTCCCTGACCCTTTTTCTATCAAGCATCACGTACTTCTTCAGGGGCTGGTCCCTCCTGATAACATGTCCAAAGTGTGGAGAGGAAGTCTCACATCCTCACTTCTAAAGAGCATTTTGGCTGTACTTCTTCCAAGACAGACTTGTTTGTTCTTCTAGCTTTCCATGGTATATTCAATGCTCATCGCCAACACCATAATTCAAATGCATCGATTCTTCTTCAGTCTTCTTTATTTATTATATAACTTTCATATGCACATGAGGCAATTTAAAATACTATGGCTTGGGTCAGGAGCACCTTAGTCCTCAAAATGACATCTTCGTTTTTTAAGATTTTAAAGAGTTTTTTTGCAACAGATTTACCCTAGTGGAATACTTTGTGTGATACCTTGACTGATGCATTCATGGATGTTAATTGAGGTCTCAAGTAAAATGAAATCCTTGACAACTTCAGTATTTTCTCTGTTTATCATGATGTTTCTTATTGGTCCAGTAAGGAAGATTTTTGTTTTCTGTATGATGAGGTGCAAAGTAGGCTGTAGTCTTTGATCCTCATCAGTAAGTACTTCAAGTTCTCTTCATTTTACATAAAAGCAAGATTGTGTCATTTGCATGTCACAGGTTGTTAATGAGTCTTCTTCCAATCTTGATGCCACTTTTTTCTTCATATAGTCCACCTTCTCAGATTACTTGTTCAGCATACAGATTAAATATATATAGTGAAAGTATATAACCATGACACACATCTTTCCTGATTTTAAACCAACAGTATCCCCATGTTGTTTGAACCACTGCCTCTTGGTCTATGTACAGTTTCTGCATGAGCACAATTAAATGTTCTCGAATTCCCATTCTTTGCAATGTTATCTAGAATTTGATATGCACCACATAGTCCATGAAAATGTCTTTGAATAGTCAATGAAACATGATTAAACACCTTTCTGGTATTCTCTGTTTTTCAGATTGCAGAAACTGGTACAAATCTTCCATTTCTTCATCTTTGGCATTAGTGGTTTGTGTGTAAAATGAATAATAGTTGTATTAAATGGTCTTTTTTGTAGGTGTATGGACGTTATCCTATCACTGTCAGTGTTGTGCTTCAGTATAGATCTTGAAATGTTCTTTTTGATGATAAATGCAACACCATTCCTCCTCCATTTTTCATTCCTGGCTTAGTGGACTATGTGATTTTCTGATTCTGCCAGTCGATTCTGCCTAGCTCAGTAATACCTAGGATAAGGAGCTCTGGTGGCGTAGTCCCTAAGGCATTTGACTGCTAACCAGAAGGCTGGCGGTTCAAACCCAAGAGCCACTCCTTGGAAGGAAGATTGGACAATTTACTTCCATAGTTATATCGCCTTGGAAACCCAAGGAGGGGTTGCTATGAGTCAGATCTGACTTGATGGCAGTGAGTTTAATGTCTAGTATATCTACCTTTAAGTGTTCCATTTCAGTTTTTGACAACTTCTAATTTTTGTGTATTCATACTTTCTACATTTGATATCCCAATTATTGATAGATGTTTGCAGCTGTTTCTTCTCATTTTGAGTCATGGCCCATCTGCAAGTGTAGATCCCAAAAGCTTTACTCCACCCACATCATTAAAGTTGACTCTACTTTGAGAAGGTAAGCCTTCCCCACTAGTATTTTGAGTGTCTTCTGACCTGAGGGGCTCATCTTCCAGTGCTATATCAATGTTCTGCTGCCATTTATAAGGTTTTCAGTGGTGAATAGCTTAAGAAGTATATCACCAGGTCCTTCTTGTTCTGTTTCAGTCTGGAAGCTCCACTGAAACCTGTCCTTGGGTGACCTTGCTGGTATTGAAAATACTGGTAGCATAGGCTCCAGCTTTAGAGCAACACACAAGCCACCACAGTACAACAAACTGATAGATGAGAGGTTGGCTAAGTACAGTAGGTGATAACATTTGTCAGACTACGTATGAGTTTGGAAGGAAGGTTGGGTGATCTACTTCCACAGTGATACCACCTCAGAAACTCAAGGAGGGGTCACTATGATTCAGATCCGACTCCATGGCTATGAGTTTGGTTTTGGTTTGGTTTTTCTATGAGTGAAAATTGTCTAAATCCTTCCTGCCTAACATTGGAGGATAATGTTAACAAAAAGGGGTTTCTTAGGATCCTTTTAACAACAGTAGAGTCTGTAGTGAACATCATGATGATAACCAGTATTTACAGCCACAGAAGCTTATTCAATGACATCCTTCAGTTATTTAAAAAGAGCCCCAGAAACCTCTCCATGGGAATGCCTTTCACTATAAAGGCAGGCCTGGTTTGCTCTGTTTTTCAGACAAGGCGCTTTCAGTGAAGGCTTTGCCTGCTGGTGCTTTTGAACAGACACAGAGGAAATGAATAGGAGCCTCTCTCTCCATTATTTCACATAGGTAACCACAAAATCAAGTAATTCTTTGATTTTTCCCATCTTAACTTATCACGATAACTGTTTTTCTAATATCAATGATGGGTTGCGATTCTTAAGAAATAAACCATTTTTCCCATTGCAGTCCTACAAAATAATATGACTATAGTTATATGACTACTGTCATACAGTCCTACACCCAACAGTTAATATGGTTTCGACTTCTGCTGCTATCATGAAATAAAAGACTGTATCAGGTACTCGAATATAAATGTAATATAGCTTCTGCCTATTAATGACTTTAATCCAACCAAGTATTTTGTGTTGTTTGTTGATTCCTTTACTATTATTGAATCCTTTATTAATTGGGAGAAGATTTACATCTATTACCTTGCATTGAGATATGAATGAATTCACAATTAAATTAAACCAAAATTCAAAAATATAGAAATGCCTGGCCTTTACCTTTTGTCTTGAGCTATTTTGAAAACTTGATAATTGAAAAAATCACAACTTTTAATGTACATTAATAGTCAGTAATGAATTTTAGATAATATTTAATAAGCTTTTGTTGTACCACGACTAACAAACATTATTACGATCAATTTTAAGAAAAATTCGGTTTATTAAATCTTTACTATTTGTTTTCATATTTAATAGTAACTTCAACTCTGGAACCCTCAATTTTTCAACAGTCAAAATATTTTGAATAGTCACCATGTGTCTAACCACTAAAATCTATTATCCTCCTTAATCTTTACCTTAACTGTCAGATAAGTTCTATTATTATTTCCACTTATGCATGAGAAAGTTGTAGAGAAGTTAAACAACATAACTAAATTTACATAGTTAGACTCAAATGTGCTTGACTCTAAAACCTATGTTTTTCACACCATGTTTTACTGTCTAATATAACTAGAAAGTCATTGTCATACTAAGGTGAACCATGTGAACTTTGCCTGCCTAGGAGTGAAAAAAGCAACTCATTGCTGACTGTTCTTGAGGAGGAGGATTCAAAGAATCTAAGCATGAGGTTCCTGGTGCACACAGCAAAAGGCATGTTGCAATAAAGATCTACTTTTAGAGTTAATTTAGCTAGACTCAATGCTTTCCGTGGTTGAGGTGTGAATTCACTGTCTAACACTTGACTGTTCCTTTTTTCCTAAAGAAGATAGAGTTGAGAAAGCAGCCTATCATTTTAGAAGGACAGGCCAAGCTTATCCTGTGGCCTTGTGATGATATTTAAAGTGAACAGCATGTGACCAATTAGGTTACTTCTAAGCCAAGATTTTCTATTTCAGATTCAGGCAAGCTTTACTGAGAAGCAACTGGATGACAAGGAATTTGCTGAGCATTGCACACTACATTTTCACATTCAATGCTCTGAACAATTCTGTCCTTACTTTAAAGAAGACAAAATTGAGACTCTGAGTGGTAAAATGACATGCCCATGATCAGAGCTATTGAATGGCTGAAATAAGATATGAATTCAAAGTCCAACACTCTTCTCAGTTCCCCACACTGCTTCCCAGGACTCAAGTACACATCAACACTCCTCTCTGAAAACAAATCTGGATACTGTACAGTCTTGATGTTTTGAACTTTATTGAACTTCCTAGATATCCAACATTTTGATAATTTTCTTCACTACATTGCATTGGGCAAATCTGCTACAAAAGACCTCCTTAAAGTGTTAAAAAGTAAAGATGTCACATTGAAGAATAGGTGCCTCTAACTCAAGTCATGGTCTTTTCATTAGCCTCATATGCATGTGAAAGCTGGACAGTGAATAAGGGAGACTGAAGATTTGATACCTTTGAATTGTATTGGTGAAGAATACTGGAAATACCATGGACTTCCAGAAGAACGGACAAATCTGTCCTGGAAGAAGTGTAGCCAGAATGCTCTTTGCAACCAAGAATGGCCAGACTTCATCTCACGTACTTTGGTCATGTTGTGAGAAGGAACTAGTCCTTGGAGAAAGATATCATGCTTGGTAAAGCTGAGGGTCAGTGAAAACAGGGAAGACCCTCACCAACATGGACTGACACAGTGGCTGCAGACATGGATTCAATCATAGCAGGGATTGTGAGGATGGTGCAGGACTGCACAGTGTTTCATTCTGTAGTACATAGAGTGGGTGTGAGTTGGAGCCTAGGGCACCTAATTACACTCCCCTTGGGCATCAACTTTAGCCAAACTATTCAATAGACAGGACTATAAAGTGAATAATAACACCAGGGGGGATTGTACTACTCAGTACAATCAAGCATACAAGACCAAAAGGGTAGCATTTGCTTAAAAACAAAGCTCAGAAGGCAAGGAAGGGCAGGAAAGAAGCATGAATGGAAATGGGGAACCAAAGGAGGAGAAGTGGGAAGAATGATGTTACATTGAAGGGCTTGTAATCAATGTCATGAAACAAAGTGTATATAAACTGTTGAATTGTTGTTAGGTGCCATAGAGTCATCTCCGATTCATAGTGACTCTATGCACAGCAGAATGAAACATCACCTGGTCCTGTGCCAGCTCCATGGTCCCTGCTATACTTGAGCCCATCACCGCCACCACCATGTCAATCCATCTTGTTGAGGGCCTTCCTCTCTTTCGTTGACCCTCCACCTTATCAAGCATGACATCCTTATCCAGGGAATGGTCCCTTCTGACAACATGACCAAAGTAGGTCAGATGAAGTCTGGCCATTCTCACCTCCAAGGAGCATTTCGGCTGCACTTCCTCCAAGACAGATCTGTTAGTTCTTTGAGCAGTCCATGGTACTCTCAGCATTCTTTGACAACAGCACAGCTCAAAAGCATCAATTTTTCTTCTGTCTTATTTATTCATTGTCCAGCTCTCACATGCATATGAGGTGACTGAAAATACCATAGCTTGTGTCAGGCACACCTTAGTCCTCAAGAAGACATCTTTGTTCTTCAGCACTTGAAAGAGATCCTTTGCAGCCTATTTGCCCAGTGCTAGACTGGGCAATGTCTCAATGTCTGATGTTGTCTCATGTCCTGACTGCTGCTGTCACTGGCGTCAATTGTTGTTGTTGCTATGTGCCATTAAGTGGGACCTGACTCATAGCGACCCCTCCTTAGGGTTTCCGAGGCAGTATCACTACAGAAGTAGATTGCCCAACCTTACTTCCCAGGAGTGGCTGATGGGTTTAAACCACCAGCCTTCTGATTAGCAGTCAAGAGCCTTAGGCACTATGCTACCAGAGCTCCTGGCGTAGATTGTAGAACCAAGCAATGTGAGGTCTTTGACAACTTCAATCTTCTCTCCATTTATCGTGATGCTGCTTATAGGTCCAGTAGTGAGGATTTTTGTTTCCTTTATATTGAGATGCAATCATACTCCAGACTGTAGTCTTCAATCTTCATCAGTAAGTGCTTCAAGTCATCCTCACTTTCAGCAAGCAAAATTGTGTCATCAGCGTATTGCAGGTTGTTAATGATTCTTCCTCTAATCCAGATGCCACGTTCCTCTTCATATAGTCCAGCTTCTCAGATTATTTGCTCACCATATAGATTGAATAAGTATGGTGAAAGGATACAATCCTGACACATTCCCTTCTTGATTTTAAACCATGCAGTGTCCCCTTGTTCTGTTTGAATGACAACCTCCTGGTTGTCTACATACAGGTTCATCATGAATAAGATTGTTGTTGTTGTTGTTATGTGCCGTTCAGTTAGACCCTACACATAGCAACCCCTCCTTGGGTTTCTGAGGCAGTATCACTATGGAGTAGATTGCCCCATCTTCTTTCCGAGGAGTGGCTGGTGGATTAGATTAGTGTTCTGGAATTCCTATTCTTCTCAATGTTATCCATAATTTGTTTTGATCCACATAATCAAATGCTTTTGCATAGTTAATAAAACACAAGTAAACATCTCTCTGGTATTCTTTGCTTTGAGCCAAGATCCATCTGACATCAGCAATGCTATCTCTCATTCAAAGTTCTCTTCTGAATCCACCTTGCGTTTCTGGAAGTTCTCTGTCAATATACGGCCGCAACCAATTTTTGATTATCTTCAGTAAGATTTTACTTGCATGCAATGTTAATGATATTGTTCAATAATTTCCACATTCTGTGGGATGACCTTTCTTTGGAATGGTACAAATACAGATCTCTTCCAGTCACTTGGCCAGGTAACTGTCTTCCAAATCTCTTGGCATAGCCAAGTGAGTGCATCCAGAAGGGCATCCATTTGTTGAAACATCTCAATGGGTAGTCTGTCAATTCCTGGAGCCTTGTTCTTTGCCAATTCTTTCACTACAGCTTTGACTTCTTCCTTCAGTACCACTGGTTCTTGAACATACACCACCACCTGAAATGGATGAACATCAACCAGTTCTTTTTGGTACAGTGACTCTGTGTATTCCTTCCATCTTCTTTTGATGCTTCCTGCATCATTCAATATTTTGCCCATAGAATCTTTCA
>NW_006921655.1:3500506-3531431 GCF_000298275.1 Orycteropus afer afer
ATTTATGTTGTTGAAAAAAGGTGTTTGCAATGAATAAGTCATTGGTCTTGCAAAATTCTATCATGCAATCTCTAGTGTTATTTCTGTCACCAAGGCCAAATTTTCCAACTACCGGTTATTCTTTGTTTCCCACTTTTGCATTCCAATCACCAGTGATAATTAACACATCTTGATTGCACACTAGGTCAATTTCAGAGTGCAGAAGTTGATAAAAAAAAACTTCAATTTATTCATATTTGGCTTTGGTAGTCGGTGCATAAATTTGAATAATTGTAGTATTAACGGGTCTTCTTTGTAGGTGTATGGATATTATCCTATCACTGACAACACTGTACTTCAGGACAGGTCTTAAAACATCCTTTGTAATGATGAATGCCACCCCATTCCTCTTCAAACTGTCATTCCTGACACAGTAAATCATATGGTTGTTTGATTCAAAATAGCCAAAACAGTCCATTTCAGCTCACTAATGCCTAGGAAATCAATCTTTATGTGTTCCATTTCATTTTTTACAACTTCCAGTTTTCTTAGATTCATATTTTGTATATTCCATGTTCCAATTATTAATGGATGTTTGCAGCTATTTCTTCTCAATTTGAGTCATGTCATGTCAGTACATGGAACTCCTGAAAGGTTTACTTTATCCATATCATTAAGGTTGGTTCTACTCTGATGAGGCAACTCTTTCCCAGTCCTATTTTGAGTGCCTTCCTGACCCAAGGGGCTGGTCTTCCTGCACTGTGTTGGACAATGTTTCCAAGCTATTCGTAAAGTTGTCCAGTAATGTATCAGACAGTGTTTCTCTGCTATTCATAAGGTTTTCCCTGGCCAAGTTTTTGAGAAGTAGATGGCTTCTTCCTTCTTCCTAGTCTGTCTTAGTCTATAAGTTGCGTTGAAATGTGTGCACCATGTGCAACCCATCTGGCGTTTGAAACACCGGTGGCACAGATTCACAGCAATGTGCAAACCCCACAGGATGACAAACTGACACACAAGTTTGTGTCCCTTAGCTGTTGGAAACTTCTCCACCCTCCCCTTACCTAATTCATACCTGGATCCTGTGGCTTTTGTGGTCCCTGGCACTCTCCCCCTCCCTTTCCTGGCTCTGGGGGCTGGGGCCTGCCTGCATCCCACCCTTTACCTGGATCCTGCACCCCTTGCATGGGTCCTGCAGCTTTTGTGATTGCAGGCACTCTCCCCTTCCCTTTCCTGGCTCAGGGGGCTGGCACCTGTCTGCCTCCAGCCCCTTACCTGGATCCTGAGCCCCTTACCTGGATCCTGCAGGTTCTATGGTCCCTGGCACTCTCCCCCTCCCTTTCCTGGCTCCAGGGCCCGCCTGCCTGTCTCCAGCCCCTTAGCTGGATCCTGCAGCTGTTGAATGGAAAACTAATTTGCTCTGTTAAATCTCACCCAAGCTACAATTAAAAGTAAAAAAGAAAAAAAAAAAAGTCAATGTTTCTTCTTTCTCTTTGAGAATAAAATGCTTCCACAGAGTAGTGGCTGAGATCTTAAACGTTAAAGAAACCATTTGCAATTTTGCATCCATTATAATGTTGGGAGCAGGAACTCTCACCGCAACACTGGCCTGGCCTGGCCTGGGCCCTGGATCCCACACCCAGGGAATTATCATCTTTGTTACTGTTTTCAGTAGGATGTCTTACAGAGTTGGACTGAACTTCTGATTTGCTTCATATTTGTGATTCTGTAGGATTTATTTTCTGTTAACTCTTTCATGACCCATGGGAATATAGTGCCCACCTACGTTTTCTGCCTCTAAGGCTTAGTGGAAAATACTTCTATCCCACTTCTAGTGCATGCTGCCATCTGGTGGGGGGCTGTATAGCTGCATGAATAAAAAGAAACAGCTTCATCCCACCACTCCAGCACCAGAGACCCTTTGGGACACATGTGTCCCACTAATTATACCAAAGTCCATATTATCTCAATTTTTTTTATTTCATTCAAAATTATTTACATTACTGAACACACATATTTTGAACAAAAATATTCAAAGTAGAAAATAATTCAGTCTTGAAAGGGCTAAACATCTCAATTTAAAGGGCAGAATAGTGGGAGGTGGGGGGTTGTCTTCCCTTTACTAGTCTGGCCAGTTTAAAGTGACTAGGAGCCCAGAGAGACTTCTCACTTTCCACTTCCCACTATCAAAGTGGGCAGTGGATCCAGGGGTGTGTTTGGAAATGGCAGCTGTCTGGTGCCTCCCGGGTAGTTGAGTGGGAACTGTGAAAGGAAATCCAGTTTGGGGACACCCATAAGGGTCCTGTTTCATCCTGAATTCAGATTAGGCTGTTCAAGGTCATGTACAGAAGCTGAACCCGGTGACCTACAATTTGATTCCTTTGGTTTGGAAATTCAGGCTTTGAAAGACTTTCCATTCTCTGCTCACCACTTCTCTCTGACCTTCCCCAAGACTCCCCACTCCAATTTCACACAACACCCAATCCTGTAAGCTGTAAAAACAGCTTCAATTTCAGTAGCCTCAGGGTGCCAAGGTGAACACTTCTTCCTTAGGGATTATTATTCCCTTTCTGATGAACATATGCAGAAAATTAAAACCATTTCTTATCACTAGAAGTATCTTCAATTATTCCCAGCCTTATATTTAAATGGCAGTTAGTGAGTTTCCTTTTCTTTTTTTTTCAATGTGATGGTATCAGCTGGGTAAGAGAGAGCTTTCTGGAAAGAATGACTAACAATAAAATCACTTTCTCTTTAATAGAAATGTTCCTGACTCAAAAACTACAATCAAGGGAAAAGAAGAGCAGCAACAAATAGAACTCTGGGACATTGACTCTGAGCTCACCTTATCCTGGATCACTGCAGAATGCAACACTGAAAACTGGAAGCAAACACGAACACTAACAGTGATCTACAGTTTCTCTGCTATGCATTACCCTATTCCTCCAAGCCAGCATGATCTTAGTCCTTAGTCCTGAGTGATATTCTTTAACATATGGGTTTCTTTTGCTTTTTTTCAATCTCACTCTCCCCTTCCCCCCCTTTTTTAGCCTTGTTATATATTGTATGCAATATTCTGCAAACTGCTTTAGATTCTATTTGGAATAAGGTTGTTGTTGTTAAGTGCCAGGGAGTCAGACCCAACTCATAGCGACCCCTCCTTGGGTTTCCGAGGCAGTATCACTACGGAAGTAGATTGCCCAACCTTCCTTCCGAGGAGTGGCTGGTGGGTTTGAACCGCCAGCCTTCTGGTTAGGAGTCAAGTGCCTTAAGCACTATGCTGCCAGAGCTCATTGGAAAAAGGTAGAGACTATAAATATAAAACAGATGAATAAATTGATAACAATATTTACTCATCAATAGTGGGCCTTTTCTGTCTGTGAGTTATATCAAGGTATTTGCTCTCTAGCTGACTATGACTAAGTGTACACTTTGAGAGATTTCAATATATGGGGTGCCTGTTCTCCATATAAGGAGCTCTGGTGGTGCAGTGCCTAAGGCATTTGACTGCTAACCAGAAGGCTGGTGGTTCGAACCCATGGGGCAATCTACTTCCGTAAAGATTTACCACCTTGGAAACCCAATGGGGGTTGCTATGAGTCAGAATCGACTGGACGGCAGTGGGTTTGGTTTTTGGTTCCCAATGTTGTTGTTATGTGCCATCGAGTCGTGTCCGACTCATAGTGACCTTATGTACAGCAGAATAAAACACTGTCCTGCACCAGCAGCATGATCGCTACTGTACTTGAGCCAATAGCTACAGCCACTGTGTCAATCCATCTTGTTGAAGGACTTCCTTCTTTTGTTGGCCCTCAACTTTACCAAGCATGACATCCCTCTCCAGAAAATAGTCTCTTCTGACAACATGACCAAAGTAAGTGAGACGAAGTCTGGCCATTCTCACTTCCAAAGAGCATTCTGGCTGCACTTCTTCCAGGAGTGATAATGCCCACTAAATTAGAAGAGAGAGAGATAGATAGACAGACAGACAGATAGAGATATTTAATGTCCACAGGGTTAGAAATGTCAGGTGACTCCTTTTCATTACTTCTGCTCAGTTATTATGGTTTATCATCTATTTACTCATTAAATCACACTTGAACTCATGCAGTCAAAGGATTATATACATAAACACTGTTCCCTTACTTAAAAAGCTCATTATTTTATAACTCTGCTGAGTCTTCAGAAAATATAACTGAATTGATTCCAGCTAGCCCTGTAAGAAAAATTCCTAGGCTCATACCCTTGAAAGAATTCCTTTAAAGTTGATGAATATAGTAGGTAATCCCCAAATGGCTAATCTAATCTGTACTCTGGGTTTTGCATGGCCTGAGTCCTCTGACTTCATTTTGATGGGAGTAAACCACTTGAATTCAACTTTATATTTTCCATGAAATGAACAAATATTAACTTCATTTTATTTAACAAATGGTAGGTATGAACAAAGAAATATCCAGACCATAATCTTGTCTTCTAAATCTTTACCTATGTCTGGAAGGAGATATTTTATTTAAGTTAATAAAACACCTCACTGCATCAAGTTGATTCCAACATATAGAGACCCACATTGGGTTTCCAAAATCTGTAAATCTTTACAGAAGCAGACTGCCTCATCTTTTCTTCCAGGGAGTGGCTGGTAGGTTTGCACCACTGACTTTTTGCTTAGCAGCCAAATGCCTTAACCACTATACCACCAGAGCTCCTGTTGACCCATTAGTGCATACCATTTCATTGGAAAGGTAAAACTCTCTCACTAAAAAGGTTTTAAAAACCATGGTTCCTCACCATGGTTTTAGTTTCACATTTTGCTTGAGGGGCATGAGTATGAATGAGTAGCAGGCAACTCAGCTGAGCATTGCAAACCTAAGAAATAAATGCAGACCCACCTCAGAAATGAAAGTTGGTGGAAATTACAGTGCATGAAATGAGGAAATAATGAAATCATTTTGAAGTTGACTTTACCTGTTCCTGCCCTGGAAAGGTTCTTCTTGATGAGTGCAAATTCTTATCCCTATCTATGTGGGAAATATATTCAGGTAAAGGAAGAAAACTCAGAGGTGCTATTTTGAATAGCCTGGCATATGCTCTGCTGTCTTTTGTGACATTTTTCATTTTAAAATCAAATTTAAATATTCAGGCAAACTGGCACATGGAGCTGTGTAAATGCAGCAATCTGATGACTAAGGCCCTATCCTTAAGAGTCTATTGGTCCTGGCATCAAGTGGTTACATTCTTTATTATTTGAAGGACCACATTAATAATTCTTCTTCAAGGCTCTATGTTTCCATATTTAAAACGAGCATAACAACCATACTTGCCTTTAATGTTGTTGTAAGGGTTAAATATTCATGCATGTAAAGCAGTTAGCAAGAAGCTCTGGTAGTGCAGTGACTAAGGCATTTGACTGCTAACCAGAAGGTTGGCAGTTCAAACCCACCAGCCATTCTGTGGAAGGAAGACTGGGCAATCTACTTCTGTAAAGATTTACCACCTTGGAAACTCAATGGGGGTCACTATGAGTCGGAATCAACTCGATGGCAGAGGGTTTGGGTTTTAGAAAGCAGTTATCATTCTATCTGGCACATCATGATTGCTTAATACGTTTTATTTATAATAATGTTATTGTTGCTGATGTCATGACACATGACTTGACTCATACAACATGGTAACTACATGATAGTTGGTTTGCATCTGGAATTCCTCAGGAAATGTCTATATCCACCTTTATCCTACCTTATTTATATCATGGGAACAGTAATTATTCCATTTTCATGCATGCTATTTAATCCACTTGAAAATGTTGTTCAAGGAAGTCCTTGAGGTTGTCTATAAGGTCTGTATTAAAAACTTAGCAGTCCACACATTCATACCACAGTAACCTTGACATCTGCCACTCAAAATACCTAAGAAGACATATCCATTCAGCTTTTGGAACCAAAGAAATAGCTTTAGGTTGTGGTCCAAAGAGATATTGAGAAAATGTCTTAAAGTGTACATATATTTTGTTTCCCTTCTATTCTTTGCTAATCTTAACTCATCTCCATGAAGCCAACTGATGTTGCAAATGATACCAGCTAATTCCAGTATTTCCTTCTGAACAAAATCAGCATGAAATTTCTTTCATCAACACTTTATTGTTTGAGACAATTGGAAGAATTAACGTGTTATTTTCTGCAACAGCATTCTAATTCTGCAGACATATCTTCCTGTGCCGATTATAATTACAGGAGTCAGGTAGTATAGATTTACATGTCACCTTTCCATCAGAACAGCAGCCATCAACTCCTTGTCTTGGTTGTACAGTGAAGATTGGGAGACACTGAGTAATCAGTAACTAAACTTCAAGGGCAGGAATTAAAGCAAGACACAATTTGAAGTTACCACAAGCTGGAACTAATCTCTGCTTACAGTAATATAGTGGCCCTGTTGAAATAATAATCATCTTAATTAAGAGCAATAAATCTCCCCTAGATTAAGTGATAAGTGGTTGGCAAAAATTAAAAAATAAAAAAGGAAGGGAACTCACATAATTTTGAGAAAAGAGTTGGCCAAATTCTAAGATATGGACTAAAGCCCACACTAGCTGAAGCCCACTAACAGAAAAAGTTCCTAAAACATTACTTCATTCAGTTGAAATGTCACCACATAATCTGGGATCTCAGAGTTCACTGGGTCAGGACATAAACCTTCCATTTAGTCTAAGATTCCAGATGACATGTAATTCATGTCACATCCAGATTACATGTCACATTTTTTATTTTTTAAAGATTTTTATTGTGATTTGGGTGAAAGTTTACAGAGCAAATTAATTTTCCATTCAGCAGTTCATACACATTTTGTGTCATGACATTGACTGCAATTCCCCATAGTGTAACAGCTCTCTTCCTGCTTCCTCCCCACAGTTACCTCTTCCCTGTGTCCTCCCCTCCCATGTACTCCTTCCCCCCCTGAGCTGTCTCCCTGAGCGAACACTGCCTTATTAATGGAACAGAAGACTCAAAAACTATATCTGTGGCATCTCAACAACACTGTCATATAGGAGTATCTTTTAAAAATAGTCTACATGTTTTGTAGGCCTGCATTTTAAAAGCATGGCTATAAAATTAGCAGGGAAATTTTCTGACCCCCAGAAAACATCAAATCTTGGACAATTTTTGTAGAGTTATGTTTTGTAGATCACATCTTTTGAATATTGACTGTACTAATATGTTTAAATAACTTTTCTCAAAGCTCTAATTACAGAAATTTGTATTTGCGTATGTTTAAACTAGTAGGTAATACTATATATATTAAATATTTTTGAGAATTCAGATTCATTGCAATAAACATAAACTATTGCATTGTGTTAAAATTTAATTACTAAGAATTACAGAAGTTCTTTCATTGCATTTAAAACTTAATAAATCCTGTTTCTAACCATTGTCTTCCTCAAATGGCATTTTTTGTACAGCACAAAGGTGCTACTGAATGCTGGCTTGCCCCTTACAGCACAACTCTTGTGCTTTTCTTTAATCAATTGCCGCTTCCTCTGCCTTCTCCCATCACCAAAGAATCTATGGTCCACAATCTTTTCTAATCTTTACCACTTCTGCTTTCTAATGATTGCCTTTTTCACCCCATCATTTTTACTTTTCTTCTTTATTGCATGCATCTCCTCTTCTCCCTCCCCTTTAACACTGCCCCTCCTGCTTTTATGCTAGTGCTTTTTTGGCTTCTGTAGTCAACTGTCAGTTGTTAGTGACCTGTTCCCGCACCCCTTTGTGTTAGTATAATGACCAATGACTTCACCTCTTTTTGTTTCTAATATTTGGCTCATCAATGGTTTTTAAATTAAGAAATAGAATTAACAAAACAAAAACCTCAGGATTTAGATCTTTGAGATGATCAGAAACCAGAGTGAGGCATTATATGTAACCAAGAGAAATAATATCATATTTTGTAGTAAGAATAATTTTCAAATTAATGTCCATACAATGTTATTTGGTTTTCATATTACAAAGAGTATTCTTGTCTGATTTTTTTAAAAATATCCAATGTAATATGTTCTAGAGCAATCACTATTTTTCTTCCTCTCATCAGTTCATATCCCTATTTCTTTCTTTTTGTCTATCTGTCCTTCACAAACACACACACACACATACACATACACATCCATATTTCAATGCAGTGATTTATTTGGAGAAGAATAAAGCAGAGAGAAACGGGAAAAAAGATTGTGAAAACATCTATTAGGAGGAAAAGAAGAGACAAAGAGGATGCATTACTCAGTTAAGAATTATTTGGCAAAAAAAAAAAAAAAAAATCTCAGGAAGATCACAATTCACTTTTAAAACTTTTTGCCAACCATTCCTGCATAGCAGCTTGCTACCACATTGCCCTGAACACACTATTTGCCTCCATCTACTTTCCCATGAATTTATTTCCATATGTTCACTTGGATTTTATGGTACTTTACTCATATCTTCATTTCTTTTGTTTTCCCGATTATCTGGATACCTCCATTATGTTTGGTTCTATAATTATTCTCCAACAAGACCAGTAGGCCATTAGATAATTGTTTACATTTGTGTCTGTGGATGAGATGTGGTGGATTTTTGAAATGTTTTACATTTGGTTTGCTTTGAGAACAGTTACAGTATAATTCTCTAGAAGTTTTTTTTTTAATACTCAAAGATATTTAACCTATTTTGAAAGGTCATTGTGAAGAGACAAATAAAAACGATTTATGCTGTAAAGTGATGTGTAGATACTTAGTAAAACAAACAAACAAACAAACAAAACAGTAGGTCTAGTTAATTTCCACGTTGATTTCTGTCTATTCAGTATTGTCTCTGCTTACATAAAACTATTATCACTGATAGTATATAGTTAAACTTAGATCTTTACAATATTGAAGCCATTTTAGAAACACAATCACCTGCGAAAGAATATTATAATCAAGAGAAAGTTCTCCAAAATAGTTTTGTGATGCTCTACAGTTTAAAATCTGACCCCACTGGTTATGTAACATCATTCTTTTGTCTTTGCTGTTGTTGTTGTCAGGTGTCGTCGAGTCGGCTCCGACTCATTGTGACCCTATGCACAATGGAAGGAAACACTCCCTGGTTATGCACCAGTGTATCAGACGATGTTTCAGGGGTATTCATCATGCTTGCCAGTACTATATCAGATAGTGTTTCACTGCTATTTATAAAGTTAGCACTGGACAATTCTTTGAGAAGTGGATGGTCCCTTCCTTCTTCCCAGTCTGTCTTAGTCTGGAAGCTCCACTGAAACCTATCCACTATGAAATACCAGTGACATAGCCTCTAGCCTCACAGCAACCCACAAACCACCACAGTACGACAAACTGACAGACGAGTGATGGATTCATTTGTCCAGACACAGCTATTTGGAATATGTGTCTCTATTTAAATAAGGTGATAAAATAAATTAAACTTTCACTAACAATCAAGGGTTAGGGAAAACAGCAAAATAAATATTTACAATAAATGTCTCATGTATTTGCTTCAGTTTTCAGACTCTGTTGTATCATCAATGCTTTACAAACCTGGCATCAGTAGCAACTGGGGTGAACTGAAATATATAGATCCCAGTTATGCCCTAACTATACTGAGTATAAACCATTTGGGTGGGACCTGGGAATATTTGTTTTTAACCTGTTTCCAGAGAGAATTCTTATGGGACCATCCAGGCACCAATCCTCAGGGTTGAGGGGTTAATGAGTACAAAGGGGATGTCCTGAAATGCTAGACATGAAACATCGGAATAACTTCTCTGTCCATGTACCATTGCACTACCCACACCATCCCTACATGCACTCCCATCCCATGAAAAATACATAAATATATGTGATGGTTGTGTGTGCCTGAGGGGACAGGAACTGAGCTCAACTGGAATACCTACCTCTGATCAGCTCCAATTACAGAAATAGCTGTGTATAAATATCCTGCCCCAAATGTGTTTGACCTGCCAAAACTGAATTTACTTTTCCAGTTGAAGTTCTCAAAATGACTGTGCTTGGGCAAGTTTGTTTTCCCTGCAGAGTCCCTGCACTTTGCATTGTATTATGGTCCCTCTGTCTTCAGGATATTTCCTGAGCTTGGTTGCCCCAACAACACTTCAATCACTTTCTGTTGCTCTTCTTCTGTCTTCTTTAGACCATTCCAGAATCCTGGATTGGAAAGCACCCTCTCTATTCAGGCACAAGTCCCTGTTTGTTTGTCGACCTCCCTGGAAAGTGATCTCTATTAATTACATGCTGGCACTGACGCAGGAAATAGTGGGAGTGAACGTGTTGAGTTTTTTTCTAACCAATTCGGTTCTTTTTCCCAAAGAAGATTTAAAAAAAAAAAAAAAATAGACTGTTTCTGTTTCATGACTTCAATTTGACATTTTGATTTTGTGTAAACAGGAGAGAAAGGTGAACAGAAGAGCAGTAAGCTGCAGTTAGCTTGGAGATTCTCTTCTCTTTGGTTTTCATTGGACAGGGACATTACTTCAGCAGTTTTTTGTTTGGTTGATAGGATTTATTATTATTATTTTATTGTGATTTGGGTGCAAATTTTACAAGTCAGATTCATTTTACCCTCATCAATTCATACACATTTTGTTTCATGACACTGATTATAATCCTTATAATGGAATAGCTCTCCTCCTACGTCTTTCATGTGGTAACCTTTTCCCTGTGTCTTTCTTATCTATGCATTCCTGTCAGTCTAGATTTGCCCCTATGCAAATGTTGCCTTTCCAATTTTTCACAGTTGACTGTTCTAAGGAGTGCATCTCTTGGATGCAGTTGTTCAGCTCATAGACATGTCTATTGTTTGGCTGAGAGCTAACCCAATGGAATGAGTCTAATTCCAGGCCTGAAGGGTAACACAAAGCCATAGTCTTGGGGGTCTTATCAGTCCCTAACTGACCAGTAACTTTTTTCTTTTTTATTTTTATGAATTTTGTTTCATATTTTTTCTTGCACTCTATCCAGGATCTCCAATTTTGATCCCTTTCTGAGTGGTTGGCAGTGGTAGCTGGGCACCATCTAGCTCTTCTGGTCTCACAGTTGTGTAGGCAGAAGTTCCAGTGGTCTGTTAGTCCCTTGGACTAATTGTTTCCATATGTCTTTGATTTTCTTCACTCTTGTTTGCTCTGGATGAGGAAAGACCAGGCTGCCCAGTAGCTAGGACTATCATTCTCTGTATTATCTTTCCTTCCCATTCAGATACTCTTCACAGCCCCACTGAGTTATTGTTTCCAGGGTCTTTGTTCAAGCTAATGAGATTGAAGGTTAGAACAAATTTGCAATACAAATATCTAGCTTGAAATCACTTCCACTTTTACTAAGACCTGAACTTTTCAGTGACAGATCATTTTTAACCCATGTGGTTAAAAAAGGGATGTTATCAAGGATGGTAATAAGGCATGTTGCCAAGGTAAAATTCTGCTCTAGGTCAATGGAAAGGCAGGAGGTGAGCATTCTCTGGCCAGGGGGTCAGCCTTCTGATCACAAGCCCATGAGAGCTGGCTCACAGCTGTCCTCATGGCCACTCAGAGGGGGCAGAGCTTCTTCTCATTTGGCCCAATTTCAAGTGTACTTGTAGTTGGGGTTCTCAAGGCTGTTCTCTTTGGACAGATTTGATATCTAGTCTCAATTCTGATTTATCATTTTTAAAAAACGAGAATATATTTAATTATTCATAAAGCTGGTTTTAGGCCATCTAAGTACAAAAATAACTTTTGCATTCAATACTTATATATTTTTTTACACAAGCTTAAACCCCAATTTATAGATTTTGGGGACATAATAGCCATTATGTTGGAATTTATCAAGGGATGGGAGGTTTATCAAGGGACATGGCTTTGGATTTCACTTACTCCCTGTCATAAGTAACCTGAGGGAATCTCTCTTATTTGTACTAGCTGAAGCAGAAGGATGGCAGTTCAAACCTACCAGCCACTCCTCAGAAGGAAGATTGGGCAATCTATTGCCACGGCAATACTGCCTCAGAAATCCAAGGTGGGGTCTCTAAAATCGACTTGATGGCAGTGAGTTTGGTTTGTTTTTTTGGGGAACTAATACCAAAAACAAAGGCCTCGAATTCACAAAGAAGACCAGACTTATTGTCTGATAGAGACTGAAGGAACCCCCAAGACTATTGCCCTAAGTCACCCTTCTTATGTGGGACTGAAACCACTCTCGGAGGCCACTTCTCAACCAAATAATAGACTGGCCTATAAAATAAACAATAATATCCATGAGGAATGTGCTTCTTAGAACAATCAACCGTACAAGACCAAGAGGGCAACATTTACCCAAAAGCAAAGATGAGGATGTAGGGAGGGGCAGGGAAACTGGAGGAACAGAAACAGGAAACCCAGGGTAAAAATGGGGAGAGAACTGATCCATTGAAGAGAATGCAACCAATGTCATGGAACAATTTGTATATGAATTATTAAATGGAAAACTAATTTTCTGTGTTAAGTTTCATCTAAAGAACATTAAAATGCTCAAGATAAGGTGTGATACCTAAGGATTGCTCTAGAATGAGAAGCTTTAAGCTATTTCTAAATATCAAAACTCTCAGCTGAAAAAGAAAATATATAGTTGTACATATGAGCAATTTGGTTCAAATCAAAGAAACACAAATCCTTGATATTCTAAGTTTACTCTAAAAAATTTATTTTGTCAAATTATTATGTATATATAGACATAGGATTGCTGAATTTCAAGATGTATGATCCCTGTGTGAACCTGACACACACCTTGGTTGTTTATCTCTCCTGATTATATCCATTAGTAGCATGGTGGCTAAGGCACTTGACTGCTAACCAGAAGGCGGGTGGTTCAAATCCACCAACCACTCCTCAGAAGGAAGATGGGGCAATCTACTTCCATAGTGATACTGCCTCGGAAACCCAAGGAGGGGTCGCTATGAGTCGGGTCCCACTTGATGGCACATAACAACAACAACAACAGTAAAATAATGAACAAACTATTTCCCAGTCCACTAGTGTTTGAGGAATTCAGCACTCCTCTACCCTGGGTTTTGTCAATAATTGACAGGTTGGATTCTATTCTCCCTTCTACTGAGCTCATGTGAAACCCCACGTAACACTTTCTCTTCCTTGACCCAACTCCTGGAAGTGGTCCACACTTGTTAGCTACTGGCATGTTCTCCCATGGGGTTCATAATGCATTGGGTCCAGCCATGAACATGCATTTAATTAAAGACTAGCCATCTGTTTAATATAAATTTTATCTGCCAGCAGCCTCTTGGAAGTCTGAGGAATGGTTTTTCAAAAGGAAAATGAGAATTGCTCATCAAATGGCAGAGAAAAGATCTTTGTGGAGCTTTGCCATTCTGACACCTTCAGGTCTTCTAAGGCCTAGTCTGTGCTTGGAAAATAATATCAATGTTACTCCACTTCACAACCAAAGAGAGGCAAATGTTCCCAAGAAATTTAAATCAATCTGATGTGGATTATTTGGGCACTTTTTTCACACTATGCTTCAAAGACAGTAGGCTAACCAAATGACCTATAGGACAAGAACTACCTGTTATGGATAGAATTGTATCCCCAAAAATTATGTGCTGTAAATCCCAACCTCTATGCCTGCAGCTATAATCCCATTTGGGAATAAGTTTTCTGTTATGCTAATGAGGCAAGATTATGAATATTTGTACTTTAAAAGAAGATTAAAAAAATAGAAAAGTCCTCAGATTCGAAAAGAATCAGAGGTACAACAGTGAAATAGAAACATCTCAGTACCTCTCCTGAGAAGACAACATATAAGAAATGCCCTATTATGGGAACCAGAAGAAAGAGGAAGTTTGGGAAGAAGTCCAGGGCTGTCTCTGGAATAAGTAAAATGGACTTTCATTAGTTCCCAGCATAGAGGTGCTAAAAGCCACAAAACTGAGTCATGCATTTGTACATCATCAAAGATAAACTGTTACTAAATGAATCAAAATTCTTAAGCTACTGAGGTAAAAGAAGAGTTTCTGAGCTAATATTCTGTCTAGGCAAGCTTCTGAGTTTTCTTTTGGATAGTTTCCATGCTCATTAGCCTGCTTTAGGTGGCAGACTACACAACTGTCGGTGGGGATCTGGCACATTGAAGGAGATCCTGGAAGAGGTCTATGTACTCTGGGAAGTTTCCTTTTCCCAGTTTGATTGATATGAATGGTGAATACTAGGCAACAGAGAAATATCTCACTGCCTCCTTCACCTGACAGTCTGCTTCCCTACATGGTTAAGCCAGCAGATGCCTTGGGTGTTGATTAATCATCAGTGTGATCTGAAAGCCCTGCCCCAAGGGGTCTAGAAAACTCATCTGCTGCTAGGCTTTACAAAGATACATTTTATTAAAAGATATAGATAAAATAGCTTTATTTAACTATAAGTCACACTTCATACAATTTACCCATTTACATTGCAATGGTTTTCAGCATATTCAGAGTTGTACAACTGTAATCATAATCAATTTAGAACATTTCATCCTCCCAAAGGGAGAGTCATACCATGAGAAGTCTCCACTTCCTTTGAAGTCTTTCAGCCCTCAAAAAAAAAAACCTCACTGCCATCGAGTTGGATCAGACTCATAGCAACCACTCCTTGAATTTTCGAGATGGTATCACTACAGAAGTAGATTGCCTATTCTACTTTCTGTTTCTATGAAATTCTGGACATTTCACATAAAAACAATCATACAATATGTGGTCTTTTATGATTGTTTTCTAACACTAGCATAATTTCCTAAGGTTCATCCACATTGTAGTATGTAACAATACTCATTCCTTTTTATTGCCAAATAATATTCCTTTGTATGGCTATACCACATTTTAATAAGCAATTTAGCAGTTGGTGGATATTTGGTTTGTTTCTACTTTTTGACTACTGTGAGTAATGCTGCTATGAACATTGGTGGCACGTTTTTTGTAGATATGTATTTTCATTTCTCTTGGGTATATATCTAAGAGTGGAATTGCTGGGTCATATGGTAAATTTACATTGGAAGAAGTGCCAAATTGTTCTCTGAAGTAGAAGCACAAGTTTACATTTATACCAGTAATGGATGAAGGTTCCAATTTTCCCACATCATTGCTAACATTTTTAATTATTTATTTTATTGATTATAGACTTGCAAGTGGGTGTGAAGTGATATCTCATTGTGGTTTTTATTTCATTTCCCTGGTGAGTAATGATGTTTAGCACCTTTTTACATGCTTATTGGACATTTGTAAATCATCTTTGGAGGAATGTCTATTTAGATGCTGTCAAAGACACTCTTAAATCCATGAAAATGCTTATGAGGAATCTTAAACCTATAGGCCCATCAAGAAATAGATCTCAGAACAGTATGGAAAGAGTCTGTGACAAGCATAGTGAAAATAGGGAAAGGAAAGACACTGAAATATATGCAAAAGGTACAGAGAACAGAGGCAAATACTATTACAAGCACACCACTGCAGTATCACTAGCACCAAATACCAGGCTATGGATTAATGCATAGGCAGGTGGGAAGAGCAGGTGGGGTTAGGTGAACAAGAATACACCCTAGACCAAGGATAGAATTGGCTGAAGATAATCTTACATATGCACTTGTGCTACAAAATCAGACACATACGTTACAGAAGTGACATAAGACAGTTGGAGTAACTTCTCAGAGACAACGAAACATTTTGTGAGAGGGAATCACCAGGCCTGGGGGCTCACAACCATAGTCTTAGGGGATATTTGGTCAATTTGTACAGAGTTTATAAAAATTTTGTTTTACAACTTAATTTGGGGAATAGCAACTGGAGGCTTAAAAACTTTCGAGCAGCCATGTCAGATGCAACTATTGGTCTCCTCTTGTCTGGAACAAAGAAGACTGAAGAAAATCAAAGTCATCTAGAAACAATTACTCCAAAGATAAGATGCACCATGAAGACATCAGCCTCCACGACCCGAGACCAGAACTAGATTCTGCCCAACTACCAATGGCAACCGCTCAGAAAGGGAGAGGAAAATGAGAATTGCTCATCAAATGGCAGCAAAAAAAAACAATCTTTGTGGAGCCCTGCCATTCTGACACTTTCGGGTCTTCAAAGGTCAAGTCTAAGCTTGGAAAATAATATCAATGTTACTCCACTTCACAACTCAAAGAGAGTTAGATAGAGTGGGAGGAAAAACGTGGAACAAAATTCAAAAACACAAAAATGACCAGAACTACTGGTCAGAAAGTGACTGGTGGAACCCCTGAGACTGTGGCCCCGGGTTACCCTTCGAGTCTAGAAATGGACTCACTTACAAGGATTGGCTGTCTTCCCAACAGTAGAAAGACCTAGGGCAATGCACCCACCTACTCTGCAGGAATGCACCCCTTGGATCAATTAGCCATAAGACAGCAGAAGAGTAGCACTCACATAGAGGGAAAGCTGGACAGGAATGGATAGATACGAAGACACAGGGAGAGGGTACTCACAGGGAGGAGAGGGGAGGAGAGCTTTTCATGGTTGAGGATGGTAATCAAGGCCGAGAAATCAGATGTGCACGAACTGTTGAATGTAAAACAAGTTTGCTATGTAAATTTGCACCCAAAGCACAATGAAAAAAGAAAGAAAGAAATAGATCTCAGAAGTATGATCTGTGAATGACCAGAGTGCATGGCAAGGAAGAAATTAGTTATAGAAGGAGCTGGTCCTGGGTAAACACAAAAGCCTGAGGAATAATTTCCGGAACATTGTAATAATCAGTTTTAGGTGTCATCTTAGCTAGAGTATAAACCAAAACAAAGCCTACTGCCAATGAGTTGATTCTCACTCAGTGACCCTATAGGACAGAATAGAACTGTCCCCATAGGATTTCAAGGCTGTAAATCTTCACAGAAACTGACTGCCTTATTGTTGGTTGGTGATTCAAACCACAGACATTCTGATTAGCAGCCAAATGCCTTAGACACTGTAGCACCAGAACTCCTGGCTGTTGTTGTTGTTGTTATATGCCATTGAGTTGGACCTGACTCATAGCAACCCCTCCTTGGGTTTCCGAGGCAGTATCACTATGGAAGTAGGATTGCCCAACCTTCCTTCCGAGGAGTGGCTGGTGGGTTTGAACCGCCAGCCTTCTGGTTAGCAGTCAAGTGCTTTAGCCACTATGCTACCAGAGCTCCCAGAACTCCTGGCTAGTCACCAGTTATTTAATCAAACACTAAGCTAAATGTCATTGTGAAGGTATTTTGTAGATGTCAGTAACATCCATAAGCATTTGACTTTAAATAAGAAAGATTATTCTAGTAATCTGGGTGGGCCTGATTCAATAAGTTCAAAGTCCTAAAGAAAATAATTGAAGTTTTCCCGAAGAAGAAGATATTCTGACTGTTGACAGCCTATCCCATGGATTTCTGACTTGCTGAGCCAGCCCTAAGGAGCTCTGATGGCACAGTGCCTAAGGCATTTGACTGCTAACCAGAAGATTGACGGTTCAAATCCTCCTGCTGCCCTGCAGAAGGAAGATAGGGCAATCTACTTCCGTAAATATTTATCACCTTGGGAACCCAATGGAGGTCTCTATGAGTTGGAATCACCTTGATGACAGTTGATTTGGTTTGGGGTTTGATCCAGCCCCAAGGAGGTCTGGTGGCACAATGGTTAAAACATTGGGCTGCTAACTAAAGTGTTGGTGGGAGAAAGATGAGGCAGTTTGCTTCCTAAAGATTTATAGCCATGAAAACTCTAGGGGTTCTACTCTGTCCTACAAGATCACTATGAGTCGGAATTAACTTGAAGGCAGTGAGTTTGTTTTTGGTTTTTTGAACCAGCCCCACAATCATGTAAGCCAAGTCTTTGCAATACATTTCTGAATATACATATATTTTACTGGTTCTGTTTCTCTGGTGGAACTTTTATAAATACTTTATATACTAACTTTTCTCAATACTTATGATTTTCTGAGATATCCAAAAGGATTTTTTGTTCTCTTTGATAGAGTGAGACATGAGAAGTATGAGTGAAGGAAAATACTTCGTATTTTCTGTAAGCAGGATGAACCTGTAAGCAAGGGAAAATTGTGAAACTGGTCACATTTACCTTTGGTTCTCTCATCTCCTAAAAACTCTTCTATCATCTGGCTGGGGAGAAGTAGAAGGTGACTTAAAGGCTGGGTGACTTCTTGCTGGTTCATAATTATGCATTCATTAATCTTTTGCTAGTTCTAGTCTTTTCCCAAATATCTTGGCTTTGTCAAAGTTTGGTTTGCCCTTACATTTTCAGCTCACATGGTTTTGGAAGGAATCTTATGGGGAGGGAAGATGTTTCTGATTCCCATACACTTACCTCATCAAAGTTTCCTTTCAGTCTACTTACTTGATGCCTGAGGGGCCTCATTAGGAGCGCAATTTATTATTCCTGTTAAAAGTTTCTTTTCTGTAGGAATGGGAAGTTGTATTTTGTAGCATGTAAACGCTTAAGATTTTTCAAGGGTCTAGATAAATTTGGAGTTCTAGTCTGGCTCCAAATATCCAGACATCACTCTTTTCTAACCTGCTCCCCAATGCTCTTGGGGAATCCGTTCACATCTGGGTCTGGGCCTCTTGGCATGCCCACTTTGCAGGCTGTCTGCCGCTCATGAGGTCAGGAAAGCAATTCCACTTGTGACATTTATAATCCGTGTTTTTGGTAACCTTGATTACTCTGTCACCTTTTAAAGAGTTCTAAAAACAGAATGTATTTAAATAGGTCATTGAACCAACTCAATAACTTCCTGGCAAGGAGAAATATTGGGAAATCAAAGTCATTGAACTATTCAGATGAGGGCTAGCCAACTTCCCAGGCTCTAGGACCAAGGAGGTCATATATGCCATGAATTACTCTTTATTTTGCCTTTTTTAAGACCTGATTGCTAGATCCTTCATATTTTTCTAGGTACCTGAAAGGGGCTGGGTTACCATGAACTTAAGTGTATTTTTGTCCTTCTTCTGGGCCTTGTCCCTGGCATCTTTCTCTGTGAGGTTCTCCTCACTTTACAAATAGCTCCATGCCCCACACATCACAGCCCTTAGTTAAACAATGTGAAAAGGAGTCTTTCCTTTCAGAAGATATGTGATGGGTGAACTTTTCTTCCTCATGCTTGACAGAAATAAAAGAAATATTCTAGATTTCAGAGTAAAGTATTTGGAGGGTGATAATACATAGGAAATGTACTATTGCTACAGAAGTATGGGTGTTGTGGGGACCAAAGTGTATCCCAAGAGCAATCAGCAATTGAAAGTCTTTAAGTCAGTCTTCAGAGTCTCTGTCCTTTGGTTTCTTGGCCCCTACCTGAATTATATGCCTTTGAGAATTATTATAGGAATTTGTACTACAAGAGGCAAAAGGAAAAAAAAAAGTTGATCTTGATTGGATTAGTACTTCTTAAACTTTTTGCTTAAATTAATATATATGAACTCTGGTAGCATAGTGCCTAAGGCATTTGACTGCTAACCAGAAGGCTGGTGGTTCAAACCCACCAGCCACTCCTCAGAAAGAAGGTTGGGCAATCTACTTCCATAGTGATACCTCCTTGGAAACCCAAAGAGGGGTCGCTATAAGTCAGGTCTGACTTGACGGCACATAACAACAACAACAACCACCTGCATGAAAGAGTCCCTGGTGGCTGCTAATGGAAAGGTTGGAGGTTTGAGTCCACCCAGATGTTCCTCAAAAGAAAGGACGGGTAATCTACTTCAGCCACTGAAAACCCTGTGGAGTATAGTTCTGCTGTGACATACATAGGGTCACCAGAAGTCAGTTATTACTCAAAAGAAGAGGAAAATAAAATCCCACTAGAACATTACTTCAACATTTTTCAAGGGAGGAAGAGGGAAAAAAGTAGACAAGCTCATTCTTCCATCTTGATTCACCCTTTGTCCCATATATTTACTTAATTTCCTGGCAGAGCATAAAATTGTCCTGCTTTGGAATCTTTCATTATGAGTGGGTCAAAATTCTCTCCACAGACAAATTTTCCAAATCTTATTCTGTGTCTTCACGTGGGATAACATGATTTATTTTGTCATCAAACTAACATTTATGTCATTTTCACCACCACCAACAACAACAAAATGATGTTTCATCTACATAAGGTAATTAATATAAACAATTCCATTTTTTTAAGTCTTCCCTAATTTTTTTTCTTTAACAAATTTATCCCATCACAAAAAAAATACCAAAGGTAAAAATACGTATTTTTGTTTTGTTGTTTCCCTTGATAGCTTACAAATTCCTAGAAACTTTATGTGTCCACTTGTGCTGGGGTAGGAGCACTGTTAAAGTGCCTGGGCACTCTTTAGTATCTTCACCTCACTACCGTTGGAATAGAGTCCTTGCAAAACCCTTTGCCCACAAGGGTCTGGAATGCAGAGATCCTCAAAATTTATGCAAATATACATCATCTTATGATGTTAAAAGCAATGAGGAGTTGGCATTGTAGAAGATAATTGCTCTCTTGGTAACTGTTTATATGAATCAGTTTAGCAAATTTTATTGAATGTTTCTTATGTTTTCAGAGAAGAAAAATAAACAGAAATAAATGTTTTACATATTTATAATGTATTGATTTATAGAACTAATGTGCTATGCCCCCCCCCATAAGAAGTCTAAGTCCCTGTTTGTTTGCACCATGTGATGTGTTCAAACTTTCTTTTGATGAAAACAATAACATCGAACAAGTACTTGCAGTTGATCAACCATGACTGATGCTTACACTGGGATCAAGTCTCCCCCACCCACTCCCAGTGGTTAGAAATAATTGGAACTCAAGGTATTGGCAACAACCTGGACTTTGCTAGCCAGTGACTTCCCCCCAGTATGATCCAGTGGGAAAGGAATTTTCTACATGAGAACAAAAAACTCTAAGCAGTGCAAATTCCATTCCATTAGGAGTTCTGCTTTAATTTTTTCCTGATATTATGGGGATTTAAACAATTTGATAATTTGTAGAACCAAAGGAAAATGTAAAAGTCTTCTTCTTAAGGTTGAAGAGTATGACCACTAGAAGTTAGAATTTTTCTTTGATTCAGCCTTTGATTTCCTGGCTTAAACCAAAGCAAACCAAACTCATCACTGTTGAGTCAATTCCTACTCATATTGACCTTATAGGAACTTCCCTGTAGGGTTTCCAAGGCTTAAAATCTTCACTGAAGCAGACTAACACATCTTTCTCTTGTAGAGCAGCTGATGAGTTCGAACTGCCAATCTTTCCGTTTGCAATTAAGTGTTTTAACTACTACGCCACCACTGCTCCTTCTGCCTTAAAATACTTTAAGCTAGTTTCTTTATTTGTAAAATAGGGATAATTATAGGTGAAAGTGGAACACCATTGGTGATTAGTGAAGAGCATAGTCTAGACTGTATTTAATATGTGTGGTATAGCTAATGGTTGGTATGGAAGGATGAGCAGAGTGCTGACATGAGATTAGATGAAAAGTTTCAAGGAGGAGCTGGCACTTGAGAGAATCTCTGAGGAGTGGTGAGATGTTAGACTAAGGAATTAGGGAGAAACATGTCAAAACCATGAAATAACAATTTCCCATAGTAGTAGCAGTGTTGAACTTAAATTTACAACAGAACTTTTTACCAGGGGAAAAAGTTGTTGGTAAGTGTTAATGGATTGAATTATTTCCTCAAAATATTTATTGAAATCCTGGCCCCTATACCTGTAAATATGATGATCTTGATTGGAAATAGGGTTTCCTTTGTTATGTTAGCTAGGTCATATCCAAGCAGAGTGGGTTCTAAATCTAATCACTCCTGAGTTATAAAAAGAACAGAATGTACATAGAGACATACAAAGGGAGAAGAGGAAAAGAGATGATGGAGACAGATACATTTACAAGAATAGCTGGCAGCTTGTTAGAAGCTGAAATAGATAAGGAAAAACTTCCCCCTAGAGCCACACACTGAATTTGAACTTCTAGCCATCAGAATTAATAAATTTCTGTTCTTAAAGATATCCACTTGTGGTGTTTGTGTTATGGTAGCATAAGGTAACTAAGACAGTAAGAAACATTTCATACCTGGGTGGCTGAAATAAACTCTCCTTCTATTACTTTCTTTGGAATATAGAAGAGATTTCTCCCAAAATTCTATTAGACCAAAGTCTGTTGGATGTTTCTTTTAGGACCAACTGGACTGATTTGCAGCTGGTAGTTATTAGAAATTCAAAGATGAAGATGACTTGCCAAGTTGGCTAATGGGCCACACTAAATTCTTGTAGATCCTAATATTTACAAGTGTGAAAACTACTGACTTAATCCTTATGTAGATAATCTGCATATTATCTTAAAAAATAAAAATAAAACGCTCAGCTATTTTCCAGACAGAAAGTAGATTAAAAAAGAAATTAAGTAAAAAAATAAAATAAAATAAAAGTTGCCTCACTCCTCAGACCATGCTCTCCTTGCTGAAAATTATGTCTATCTGATATTCCTTAGTCCATTCATAAAAATCTGTACAAAGTGTGTTTCTTTTCTTTTGGGGGGGGGCCTTATTTTATCCTACCAACTTCTTTTCGTATTTTAACATGTAGCCTTTTGATTATGTCTCATAAAATGCAAATTCTATGATAATTACTTTCTTCTGTGTTTATATTTTAAAGCCCTAGAAACTTAATGTAACTTTATTCAAGCAAAAGGACTCTATACTAGGTAAGACTAAATATAATTAAATCATATGGTCCCTGGACAACAGTCTAAGACAGTTCCATGCTTTTGACAATGTATCTTTCAACAAGAAGCTCTGGAGGTGCAATGGCTAAGACATTCGGTTCCCAAAAAAAGGTTGATGGTTCATACTCACCAGCTGCTCTGATGAAGCAATCTGCTTCAGTAAAGATTTATTTTCAGTCTTGGAACCCTATGGGAGCAGTTCTACTCTGTCCTATAGGCACACTATGAGTTAGAACCAACTTGCTGGCAATGAGTCTTGGATCATTCAATAGGACATGCAATGGACCATCCAATAGAACCCTTGTGACAAATTTGCTTCCAAATGTAGCTTAAAGGCAAAAATAAAAAAAAAAAAAAAAAAGGAGTAGCAACTACAAGCAAGTGGATATTTCAATCAGTTTTGTCCAAAGATTTAAATTTTGCTCTATTTGAGGCATTTGAGAAAATGAGGTATGAAATTTGCTGCTCAAAACTGCATTAGTGCTATTTTGGCACCAGGGTTAACCACAAAAGGAAATGCATGAGTCCCTTTCCCAACTGATGCTAATTGTTTTTTAGTAGTCTATGCTTCAGAAGAAACAATTTACCCTGTCACCCTTCGGGCCTGGAATTGAACTCATTCCTGTGGCTTAACTCTCCCAAACAATAGACAGGCCTATATGAGTTGAACAACTACACCAGGAAGATACTTAGAACAATCAACTACAGGAAATCAGAAGGGCAGCATTTGCACAGGAAGAAATGTAGGGAGGCAGGAATGCATAGGCAAGACCAACACAGGGAAAGGGTAACCACAGGGAGGAAGTGGGAAGAGATCTGTTACATTGTAGGGACTGCAATCAGTGCCACAAACAAAATGTGTATGAACTGTTGAATGTAAAACAAATAAATTTGCTTTGTAAAATTTCACCCAAATTACAATAAAAAGTTAAAAAAATTAAAAAGAAGCAGTTTAACATGATAAAGAGTAACTCAAATGTCCCATTTACTCACGTTTCATTTTAAATCCAGATCTAAGGTACTCTTCTGTACATTGTCTAGGTCAGTGGGAAGATGGTTTTATTCTATTTTTTACACATGTTGTCTTTAGCTAGAAGTACTCCAGGGACATCATGGATTATTCATAGCCTGACCAATAGGCCATGCCAGCCAGTCAACTCAGTCCAACCAGTCAAAGCCATCCATTAAGATAAAGCAAGTATCCACCAAATTGCTGTTTAAATCTATCAGCCTATTAAATGCTAATGCCAATTTTTTTCTTATTATCCATTTTTTTCCCCAGAATGTCACAGACTCCTCTACAATTATATAAATGCTACTGTTTCTTGAAGGCCAACCTCAAGTTTCACTTCCTCCCAGAATTTGTCCCAAGCATAACAAGCTTTGGTGATAGCTGCCTCATTTAAATTCTTATTCTATTTTTTAAAATCCATTGACACATATAAGCTACTGTGTACTTATTAATTTTTAATTTATATTTTAAATTTATATTTATATTTAATTTATATTTATATTTATATTTTCTCATTCTTTCTAAAATAGTCACGGACTATAAATTGACACACTGTGTCTGTCTCATAGGCCTTATAGTGAGAGTTCTAGGTTGAACGCCACCAACTTCAAGGCAGTGAAATAAGTGCTTCTCTAGAGAACGTGGCAACCCAAGAGAAATGGATTTTAAGACAGGTTCTCTTAAAGTTTAAGACTTTAAGAGAAGTCTTCTGGAAATATCAGGAGTCTTGAGAATATACTAGTTAGTCAAATAAAAAAAGGAAGGAAGGCTATAATTTTAAAAAATACAGTGGGAAAAAAGCATGGGAGTATTTAAAAACATGGTGTGTATTCAGAAAATGACAAATTCTTCATTGTGGCTAAAGTTCAGGTTGGGAGCTTGGGGAAATGAAGATGCCCATGTTATAAAAGGTCTCATCTGCCATTTTAAGGAGTATATTCCTTTTTTAACTGAGAATCTTTGAAGGATTCTAAGCAAGAAAATAATGCTATCATAGTTGGATATTAGAAATATTTTTGATAACTGCAATATTGTGAGATAGTTTGGAGAATAGTGAGATTGACAAAAAATTACTTCAATCAGGTAAGACTAGAAATTGATGAGGTAATCTAGAAAAAATATTGGTTCAGGGGAGCTTAAAGTGATAAAACAAACACAGTTTGTTAAAAAATTGGCTGGAGTCTTCTTGGATGAGTCAAGATTTCTGTCTTTTGTAATTGAACAAACTATGATGCATGGCAATAAACAAGGGATAAAAGATGAGGAATAGAAGGGGCTATGAAGGAATAAGATATGAAGAGGAAATTAAAATGAGTTTAGTTTTGAGCATGTGGTTTTTGATATCAGGTGTGTTTTTTTTTTTTTTTAATTTATTTTTTATTGTGATTTGGGTGAAAATGTACAGAGAAAATTCATTTTCCATACAGAAATTCACAAACATTTTGTTTCAGGACATTGATTGTAATCCTCATAATGTAACAGCTCTCTTCCCACTTCCTCCCTGTGGTTACCTTTTCCCTATGTCCTTCTTTCCTATGCATTCCTGCCCTTTGAGCTATCTCCCTGTAAAAATATGACCCTTCTGATCTCCCATCGTTGATCATTCTAAGGTGTGCACCTACCTGGTGTAATATTTACCTTATATGCCTACCTATTGTTTGGCCAGAAGCCAGAGGAGTGAGTTCAATTCCAGTCCCAAAGAGTGACTTGGGGCCATAGTCTCAGGGGCTTCACAAGTCTCTATCAGCCTGTTTTTTTTTTTATGATTTTCAGTTTTGTTCCACGTTTTTCCCACTCTATCCAGGACCTCCTATTCTGATCCCTTCTGAGTGGTTCATAGTGATAGACACTATCTAGTTCTTAGGGTCTCAGAGTTATGTAGGATGAGTTTCCCATGGTCCACTAGTCCCTTGGACTAATTGTTTCCATGTGTCTTTGGTTTTCTTCATTCTTCTTTGCTCCAGAAGAGGAGAGACCAATTTTTGCATCTAGATGGCTGCTTGCAAGCTTTTGAGACCCCAGTTGCTACACATCAAAATAGGATGTAGAACAATGTTTTTGTGTAGTATGTTATGCTAATTGAGCTTCATGCCCCCATAACCATGGTCCCAAACCCATGGACCCAGTGACTCTTTCCCTCAGCATCTCAGCATGTTCAGCTGTGGCTAAGAAGTTATCATCACTTTGCTCATTATATATATATATGGGCAAAGTGATGACATATAAAAAATTATATATTTATATATATAATTTTTATAGCACTGTGTTAGACTGAGTTCTCTAGAGAAACAAAAACCAGTAAAGCTTATATATATATGTATATATGGAGAGAAATTTATCTTAGGAAAATGGCTCACACACTTATAGAAGCTGGCAAGTCCCAAGTTCCTGGATCAAACGTCAAGCTGGAGGCTTTTCCACGTCAAGCTGGAGGCTTTTCCTGGCTCTTGCAACTGCAGGGGCTGAGGAGCTCAAGGCTGGCAGGCAGTACAGAGGCTGTTGACTCCAACAAATGACAAATCCAAGATCTCCAGGCCTAATGGTAGACTGTTCATTCACGGACAGTTGTAGGCAACATAACAGAATCCCAATCCACAGAGGAATGTCTCTTTTCCCAGGATGTCCTTGGATATACTGAAAGTAGGCCACACCCCTAGGGAAAATCCCTTTCACCAGATTGCCTGCTCAGAACATAACCATCTGATCCCATCATGGGAATAACCACATTGCAACAGCTTAAACCACACAGAATTATGGTCCAGCCAAGTTGACACACAGCTCCAACTATCACAAGCACATTCAAATATGTATGTAGAAATGTTATCTGCCAAGCTTATAAATGATCATGGGTATAGTCCATTTTGTCCAGACATACTTGTTCATTTAGCCTGTCTACCTACATATGCACTTATAGATTAATGTTTGTTATTATCGATAATGCAGTATGAGTATGCAAAAATGTGTATCTTTGTTGTCTGTATCTCTTGTATACTTCTCTGTGTCTTCCTTTTCCTTAGTGTTACTGTATTGGTCACTTGCTTTTGGTATATTGCCTTTCCCTTCACCCAAATCAATACTTTACTCTTGCCTACCTGGCAATTTTCCTTCCCTTCCCCTCCCAGTAACCAACAAAGAAGTTTCCTTCAACATGTAATTTTTCCTTGACTTTCTATAATAGTAGACTAGTATAGTATTCATCCTACTGAGATTGACTTATTTCACTCAGCATAATATGCTCCAAGTTCATCACATTATGTGTTATTTCACAGATTCTACATTATTCTTTAGTTCTTTAGTATTGCATAGTATTCCATGGTGTGTTTGTACCATAGTTTAGTTATCCATTCTTCTATTTCTGGGCACTTAGGTTGTTTCCATCTCTTTGTTATTGTGAATAGTGCTGTGATGAACATAGGTGTGCATATATCTACTCATGTCCTTGCTCTCATTTATTTAGGATATATATTGACACCATTTTTTTTACCTCTAGTAGGTCATTGAAAAGAAATCTTAAGATAGGGGTCTGACTGGAATTTTATATTTAGATTTTATTATCAGAGTAGAGTTAAAACCATGAAATCAGGTAAGATTGCCCAGCAAAAGTTAAGAAAATTGCCAAAGATGAAATTCTTAGGAGTGCCAAAATTTAAGCTATGGTCAGAGGAAAGGGGAATTACAGAAAAGAATGAGTGGTAGCTGAAGAGGTAGGCAGAAAATTGGATGAGAACAGTGCCCAATAGTCAAGAATGGAAAAATTTCAATAAAGGAGAAGAAGTCAATTTGTCTAATTCACGTAGTGCCTAAGTCATTTGATTGCTAACCAGAAGGCTGGTGGTTCAAACTCACCAGCCACTCCTCAGAAAGAAGGTTGGTCAATCTACTCCTGTTGTGATACTGCCTCGGAAACCCAAGGAGGGGTCACTATGAGTCGAATCCAACTCAACGGCAGTAAGTTTTTTTTTTTTTTTTTTTTTACAGAAATCTGCTGAAATGGATAAAAAATAGAAAAGAGAGGTAAATTAGGAGAAGTAAATGTGGGAGATATAGAAAGTAAAATGTGTCATATTCTACAAAGATGTCAATAAAACAGATGAAAATTAGGAAGCCATAGTGATCTATGCAAGAAGTTTCATGGACTAGGGATAGAAACATATGTACAGTGGTTTGAGGAGTGCATATCCACCAGTTGCAGCCTATCTGCTATTGCAAGAAGCTCAGGAGTGAAGGGAATAGGATGCAGCACTCTCCAGGTAGAGTGTGTGTGTGTGTGTGTGTGTAATATCACAATAAATAGGTTCTGAGAAGAATAAAAGAAGAGATAAAACGGAGAAGATTGGAGCAAGAAGCCTAAAAAGGTCAGAAGGAGTGGGATCCAGAAAATGGGTTGAATGATTAGATTCTAAGAAGATGACCAAAGACCATCTCGTATGTCCTTTTGTCTTCTCAATGGCTGGTGCAATGCCCTTCATGCACCTAAAGTGTGTCATCCTCATAAGAAACTATGACTGTTCTCTGGGAATTTCTCAGATCTTTTAAAGACAGTTTGGGTTTATATAAAGAAGAAAAAGAGGCTTTTTTTTTTTATAATCTTTAATTTTTTTTTTTTAATTTTATTTTGATTTGGGTGAAGATTTACAGAGTAAATTCACTTTTCATACAACAGTTCACATATACTTTGTCTCATGTCATTGACCAAAATTTACAATGCAACAGCTCCCCTCCCACTTCCTCCCCATAGTTACCTCTTCCCAGTGTCCATCCCTCCATACTCTTCTGCACCCTGAGCTGTCTCCCTGTGCACAAGCAGCCCTTCCTTCTCCCATGATTGTTCTCTCCAGGGTGTGTGTCTACTTGAGGTAAATGTTTAACTCACTTGCCTGTTCTTTGTTTGGCTGGAAACCACAGGTGTGGGTTCAATCCCAGACCTGAAGGGCAGCTAGGGTCCATAGTCTCAGTGGTTTCACCAGGCTCTATTGGACCAGCAAACCTGGTCCCCACCTTCTTTTTTTTTTTTTTTGCCAAAAAGAGGCTTTTTAAGGGAGAAGAAGCAAAGTTGATACTTGCCCTTAATCAGTTTTTCTCCCTAGGACACATGTAGGTTCTCCCTGTTTCTACAGAGCATGGGCTATGTTGCTAAGACACCCCCCCCCCCCAGCACACACAAAATCGAGGCAGAGTTAAGAAAGTAGATTAGATTTTTGTCCTATGGCCCAACAAGACAGAAGCATCAGAAGAGTTGTATGATTTGTGGATTGGAGCCCCATTGTTCATATTCCGAATGATTTCTTTCGGGATTTGGTACCCAGGTTGTTCTTTTACAGTTGGTCACTTTGTGGTTTGCTTTGCAGTTATCTTAGCTGTATATCAATTAAGTCAAAACACAGAAAATAAAAGAATATTTTTTCTTTCCCCCAGTAATGTCTATATAGGTTTGGATATATGGCTATCATTGTACAATCAAAGAGAAACTGGTCTCTGAACTACTACCTCATCAAAGACAAAATCCCACAGTGAACAGCTAACTTGTAAGTCAATCTCAAGTCAAACACTGAGCACTTTAGGGTTCACTGTAAAACTGAGCCAAGTATTTAGGTTGTGGCATACTGGAAGCAAAGAAAATGAGGGCGTTGAAGAGCTACATTCTAACAGAAAGATATTTTTTTATAACGCGCTGTGTTATTTGGAATCACAGAGATTACCAATACAAGAACTAAAAATATAAATGGTTAAAAGTAGCTTCTAGTGGGCAGAGATGCTGAGAGAGGAGGAGAGGGGCTGGGAGATATTGGCTTTAATTGTATATCTTTAGGCACTATTTTATTTTTAACTATTTTCTTGTATCACTTTGCCTTTAAAAATATTTGTAAAAAAACACTCTAGTTTCTTTTGAGAGAATGAATTGATAGGGCTTAGAATTTAAGTAGACAGATTACTTACGAGGATTTTGCAATAGTTTAGGAGAGCGATAGCAGTGTTTGTCTACAATCACTAGATACTCCAGTGACCCAAGTCTGAGAAGAAAAGGTGGGAAGACAACAGTGGAGGAGGTGGGGGGAGTAGTAATGGGACATTTATGAAGTGGAGAGCTTTGATACAGACAAAGGTATGTATACATTTAATTCAGAGTATAGTCCTACTTGTACACAATGTTTTTGACCTTTATCTAACAATTTTTTTGAGGAAAAGGCATCTAGTTCTTCTCAGGGCCCAAATATCTGTCTAAGCAGTAGAAAGATACTCAGAGAAAGTCCTTCCCTGGCCCATATCTTGTCCCTAACACAAAAAAATGTCCTTCTAGATGATAAGAATAGGACATCAGAGATATAGCTGGACAGAGTATAGCCTTATTAAAGAACTCTTAGAAGAGACTGGGAACAATTTAGCCTATTTGGTCTATATATGTGGTCTTCCCATGGAGTGTTATAGTTCCTTCAAAGATATGCAATTAGGGAAAAGCAGCAAGCTATCAAACTAACACTTCAACTGGTAGGGTCCCTGGGAGTACACCTGTGACTAGAACTCAGTGTCCTAGAAAAAAATAATAAATGCACCAAATTAACTGATCACTTTTACTGCCAACTCAAATTTCCTGCTCTATTCATTTCCTATTTATTTTTCTTTCTATTTATCCTTTTTTTTTTTGTATTTCCCCCAAATAATATTAGAAAAGGGAAGTAGTTTTCAGCCTATAAGTAAGACAATTAAATGAGAAAACAAATTAAGTGTTAGAATCTTTTCATAAAAACCAAATGATATGAACTTCTGGAAAAAATTTCTACAGTGAATTCAAATAAAAATGCTTCATTTTTAGCCATTTGTTTATATCACTTAGCTTTTAAAAATGTTTTTAAAATTTAAAAACACAAACCAATGGTATATAAAACAGGAATTTAAATTAGAGTCTTATTAAGACATGTTCTCTACCCTTAAAGTAGGGGGGCTTGTCAACATTTGCCTAGTGAGATTCAAAATGACTATGTGTCCATTACACACTTAGTTTTTTAGAATAGGATAAAATGGACAGGAACAAACAAGAATAGAAAATAGTAAAAATCATTTGCTTTGTAAAACTTTGGTTTCAGTACACAGCTCAGTGTGTGTATGTGCATAAGTGTACATATGTGTTAGGTCATGATGTAAAATGTATTTCTTACCATGTGTAAAAATTTTGAAAGCCACTTCCTTAAATAGGAGCTCTGGTAGCATGGTACCTAAGGCACTTGACTGCTAACCAGAGGCTGGCAGTTCAA
>NW_006921655.1:3531776-3532203 GCF_000298275.1 Orycteropus afer afer
GGAAGTAGATTGCCCAACCTTCCTTCCGAGGAGTGGCTGGTGGGTTTGAACTGCCAACCTTGTGGTTAGATAAGTTTCAAAAACAATGAGTAAAATATAAAATTATACAATTATATATACACATTTATAAATGAGAAAAACTACATTAAATATTGTTTGGGAATATGTAACATGATGTAAAAGTGCAAAAATAAACTTGGAATAATCAACACAAACTTCAGGGCGGTTGTTTTCTCTGTAGAGGGTAGAAATGAGAGAATGAGCAAGAAAGGGAGAGAAGCAGAGAGGGGGAGGATATGGAGAGGGACTGAGAAAGGGAAGAAAGGAAAAGACATAAGGGGGCAATAAACAGGGGCTTCAGGTATTTTTTTTTTCTTTTAAAAAATCCGAGGCAATTATGGCTAAATGTTAAGACCTAATAAAGCTT
>NW_006921655.1:3532303-3533688 GCF_000298275.1 Orycteropus afer afer
GAGGCAATTATGGCTAAATGTTAAGACCTAATAAAGCTTAGGGTGGGTAATAGCAATCAATATAGCACCTCACTTAGTATTTTCCACATTACAAGCATTATGTCAAGACTTTTACAAGCTTTTGCAGAGCTATTTGTTAATTTTTTCCCTATACTTTTCTGTTCATTTTAACTACTTTGCAATTAAAATAATAATAATAAAAGCAGAGGAAAAATGTTAGCATATTAAACCTATATAGTAGATATATGATTACTTATCATACTATTTTCTGTAATTTTCAGGATGGCTAAAATCATTCATTAAAAATATTTTTTTAAAAAAAATCTGTTATTAGCATAAGAACTGCTAGTTAATCTTGAATCTGAGATAGTATAATATAGGGATGCATAAAAGCGTGTATGCACAACTCTCTAAGTAGTGTGCTTTTCCTTACCAGAGTTCTATTGAAATGTTTACTGATATTTTGTAAAAAGGCAGACAGGTTATCTGTAGAAACTGTAGGAGTGCAGTTCCCCTCAGAGGAAACAGGAAAATCTCACCAATGCAGACTTGAGCTATCCAGAATCACTTTGTCTCTATTTCTCTACTACTTTGTCTCTATTTCTCTACTTTTTTTCCAAATAGCTGAAAGGCCTATCAGAAAATGTGACAGAGAAGGGTCAGAAGTTCCCAGGCCTTCTTGGAAAGGAGGACTGTAGCTAAGGAGCACCGAAATCAGTCATCTCACACTGGGTGGGCTGGGAGAAAGAAAAGAATGCTTCAGGGTGCAGCTTTGTCTTGACAGCTCTCAGTGGCCTTTGCATCTGAAATGTCCTCACCAATCTGAGGCTCAGATCTCAGCTGGTTTTATTATGAAATGGAAGCAGTCAAAGTCAAAATACTTCATAATCTTCAGATGAGTTATAGTGGAATGTGTGGCTTCTCTTTGAGTGGTTGTTTGTGTTGGCACTGGAATCAGCTTGGCTCCACTAAGGATGATTCTCTAGTTGGACCATTGTTTCGCAGAATTGACCAGTTGTTTGATGAAACTGACTGGACTAGCCTCTTGTTTTGACATCACAAAAATATTGTCCAACTCTCTTCCCAGCCTTGTGATTTCCCTCCTGGAAGAACTTGGCTAAAAGTCTGGCTCAGATACAAAACTGGGGACATGGATCCAACTCATTAAATTCAAAGCAATACCATGTCTCTCTCTGTCCTTCTCTTCTATTAATATGGATTTTCTGTTAAAAAAGGAATGGAAATAATCAATAGGTTTGGAGAGCCCAATCTTGAAAGTACAATGTCAACTTAACCTTGTCTCAAGTCAACTTAAACATGAAGTATTAAATAATAATGATGACAATAATATTAATAATGCCCCAACAATTTACTAAAAAAAAAAA
>NW_006921655.1:3536648-3539872 GCF_000298275.1 Orycteropus afer afer
CAATTCTCTAGACTCTTGTCCTGGTTTTCTTTACTGGGAATTTGACTTTTATTCTCTGTAATTTATTTTTTCTCTGATGGATTTAATTTGCTTTCTTCTCCATGTTCTTTGATTTTCTTTAGTAATAGGTTCATTCTGCCATTCAGCCTTGTTATGAATTGAATTGTGTCCCACAAAAATATGTGCTGTAAATACTAACCCCTATGGATATAATCCCACCTGGGAATCAAATTTCTTTGTAATATTAATGAGCCCCTATCAGTGTAAGGGGAGTTCTGGTAGCGTAGTGCCTAAGGCACTTGACTGCTAACCAGAAGGCTGGTGGTTCAACCCACCAGGCACTCCTCGGAAGGAAGGTTGCAATCTACTTCTGTAGTGATACCGCCTCAGAAACCCAAGGAGGGGTTGCTATGAGTTGGCTCCGACTCCATGGCACATAACAACAACAACAACAGTGTAGGAAAGGAGCTCTGGTGGTGTTGTGGTTAAAGCATTGGGCTACTAACCAAAATTGTGGTTCGAACCCACCAGTTTCTCCACAGAAGAAAGACAAAGCAATCTGCTTCCATAAAAATGTACAGCCTTGGAAACCCTGTGGGGGTTGCTATGAGCTGGAATAGACCTGATGGCAGTGGGTTTGGTTTGGGTTTAGTATTGTTGTAGGGTATGTTGAAAACCAAACACTTTTGAGATATAAAAGAGCAGATTAGGAAAAAAAAATGACAAAAGATTGATGCCACGTGGAGGTCACCAAGGATCTGAGGAGGAAAAGCTGACAGAGACAAGGATTTTCCCTCACAGAAGACAGAGAAATCTTTCCCCTAGAGCCTGCACACAGAAATTGGATGTCTAGCCTTCTAAACTGTGAGGAAACAAATTTTTGTTCATTCAAGCCACCAACTTGTGGTATTTCTGTGCAGCACTAAGAAATTGAGTCAAGCCTTTATGGTTAATTTTTCAGAAAAATTCCAATTCAAATCAAGTTTCATTTATGATTTTAGTATAAGGGTTTCACCAAAACAAATCTTTAATATGATGGGGGGTTGGAAATATCTTACACATTTGAGGGTCATCTTGCTGTTGTGTGTGGTTTTTGGCAACATCATTAGTGGCCTTTCCATAGGTTGTGTAATGAATGGCATATGGAAATGAGGATATCGCAAACACTTTGACCTTTCCTATGAATATATGACAACATATCCAATGACTCTTTTTATTCATTCTTTTCTATAGAACAGAACTTGGCTTGAAAAGGTAACTGGAAAAAGCCCAGAAGTTGTCCCTTCAGGAATTTATATGGTGCTAATTAATATTAAACAGCAGGAAACAGATACGACAATTACTCATGACCCTCTTGACTCTATCCCGTCCCTTGCAATTTCTATGGAAATAAAATAAATAACAACAAGCAGCCAGTTTTTTTTTTTTTTTTTTGTGTGTGTGTGTGTGTGTGTGTGTTTCCTTTCTAACCAATATGTGGGACAATAATGGTCAAATCTCATGCAAAAGTACATCTTTTTATGAAATTTTCTGCAAACTCCAATATTTAGGAAATAGTTTAATGACAGAATTACTTAATTAAAGAAGATAGAAAATTAGGACATTCTAATATGACTAAGAGCTTAATCAGGATCAACTGATTATCAAAAGAATATTCTTGTTATTAGGTGCTGTCAAGTCAGTTCCAACTCATAGAGACTCTATCTATGTACAACAGAATGAAACACTGCCCAGTCCTACACCATCGTCACTAATGTTCGAGCCCCTTATTGGAGCCTCTGTGTCAGTCCATCTCATGGAAGGTCATCTTCCTTTTCCCTAACTTTACCAAGCATGATGTCCTTCTCCAGGAATTGGTCCCCACTGATAACAAGGCCAAAGTATACAAGATGAAGTCTCATCATCCTCACTTCTAAGTAGAATTCTGGCTGCACTTCCTTCAAGAAAAAATTTGTTTCTTCTTCTGGTAGTCTGTGCTATTTTCAGTATTATTCATCAACACCAAATTCAGACATTGATTCTTCTTCGATCTTCCTTATTCATTGTCCAACTTTCACAAGCACATGAAACGATTAAAAATACCATGGCTTGGGTCAGGCTCACCTTAGTCTTCAAAGTGATATTTTTGCTTCCTAATACTTCAGAGAGAGGTATTTCATAACATATTTGCCCAGTGCAATACATTGTTTGATTTTTTGACTGCTGCTTCCACGGATGTTGATTGTAGTCCCAATTAAAATGAGATCCTTAACAATTTTAATCTTATCTCTGTTACTTATTGGTCCAGTTGTGAAGATTTTTATTTTCTTTATGTTGAGATGTAATCCAAATTGAAGCTTGTAGTTTTGATCTTCATCAGTAAGTGCTTCAAGTCCTCTTGGTTTTCAGCAAGCAAAGTTGTGTCATCTGCATATCACAGGTTGTTAATGAGTTGTCCTCCAATTCTGATGCTGCATTCTTCTTCATATAGTCCAGCCTCTTGGATTATTTACTCAATATACAGATTAACTAAGTATGGTGAAAGGATACAACCTGGACGTACAATGCTCCAGATTTAAAACCATGCACTATCCCCTTATTCTGTTTGAATGACTGCCTCTTGGTCTATGTGCAGGTTCTTTATGAATACAATTAAGTGTTTTAGAATTTCTGTTCTTCAAAATGTTAGCCATGATTTTTTATGATCCACACAATCGAATGACTTTGCATAGTCAATAAAACATAGGTAAACCTCTTTCTGGTATTCTCTGCTTTCCATCTGACATAAGCAATGATATCCTTGGTTCCACATTCTCTTCAGAATTTGACTTGAGTATTTGGTCTTTCTCTGTTGACATACTGCTGCAACAATTTGTGAATTATTTTCAGCAAAATTTTACTTGCATTTTTTATTGATAGTATCGTTTGATAAATTTCCTCATTCTGTTAGATCATCTTCCTTTGGAATGGCCACAACTATGGATTTCTTCCAGTCAATTGGTCAGATAGCTTTCTTCTAAATTTCTTGGCATGGACACGTAATTGCTTCAAGTGTTGCACTGTTGTATTCCTTCCATCTTCTTTTGATGCTTCCTATGCTGTTCAATGTCTTACCTATTGTTGTTGTTGTTAGGTGCCATGGAATCAGCTCCCATTTATAGCAACCCTATGTACATAGAATGAAACACTAGCCGGTCCTGTACCAGCCTCACAATCCTTGCTATACCTGAGCCCATCATTGCAGC
>NW_006921655.1:3540152-3544900 GCF_000298275.1 Orycteropus afer afer
TATTTTACTCTGTCCTCCTTTCTTGCATTCACTTTAATGACTCTACATTCAAAAGAAAGTTTCAGAGTCTTTTCCGACATACATTTTGACCTTTTGCTTCTTCCCTGTCTTTTTAATTACGTTTTGCTTTCTTCATGTATGATGTCCTTGATATCATCCCACAACTCACCTAGTCTTTGGTCATTAGTGTTCAATGTGCCAAATATATTCTTGAGATGGTCTATAAATTCAGGCTTTCAAAAGAATGAAAACTTGCATTATTTGAATTTTTCCAACACTTTATTAAAGGAAGGAGCTCCAGTGGAGTAAGGAGGGTCAACAAAAAAGGGGAAGGTCTTCAAAAAGATGGATTGACACAGTGGCTGCAATGATGGGCTCAGGTAGCAAGGATTGTGAGGTCCAGCTAGTGTTTCGTTCTGTTGTGCATAGGGTTGCTATGGTTGGAGCTGATTTCATGGTACCTAACAACAACAGCATATCAAAGTAAACGTCGAGTCAGTTCTGACTCACAGTGAGCACCTTTGTGTTTCTGAAGTGATAAATCTTTACGGAAGAAGATTGTCCCATCATACTTTTCCATAGTGGCTGGCAGGTTTGAACTAACTTTCTGGTCAGCAGTCAAATGCTGTAGGCACCATGCCACAGGGTTCCTTTATATTAAAGTAGACGTAGGAATAGGATATTGTGTACAATGTAGCAATACAAGTGTCTGCATAGTCCTTTATCATGGCTTAAATATGTACTGAACATCAGTTTGAGGAGCATTTTCTGGGAAGTTCAAAGTTTCCTAAGTAATGAGAGAGGCGATTATGACATTTTGAAATTTCTCTTTCAAACATTTATCTCTGCTTCAGTATGGACTAGAAGGTATTCCACCCGTACCATTTTCCTTGCTATTAATTGTCATTATTGTTTTGGGTACCTAACAAACAATGTGGGCTTGAAAACCATTGTTCTAATTGAATAATTTATTGAGAATTTTATTAAGACAATCTTAAGAATGTATTCTGCTGAAATATTCATCTTGGGAAGTTGAACTTGATGACCTTAGAGTAGTGCCTCAGAGGAAAAATTTCCTTGGATACCTACAATTTTAAAATACCCATGAATTTTACAGACCTGCTTGGTACAGTACAACATGGTCACTGGCATTTTAGCTTCACTATGTCTTATTCCAAAAAGCATAGATTTTGTCCTTCTCTATATATCTCCATTCAGAGAGCACATAGAAGATATTTACAGGGCATCTTTCTAAAAATAGTGAGGAGACCATGAGGAGACAGGAATAAAGATAGTCAAAAGACATCGAAAATAAATAAATAAAAACACTGCCATTGAGTTGATGCCTACTCATAGTGACCCTTTAGAACAGTAGAACTGCCTCCATAGGATTCGCCAGGCTGTATATATTTGCAGGGAGCTCTGGTAGCTTAGTGCCTATGGCACTTGACTGCTAACCAGAAGGCTGGAGGTTCAAACCCACCAGCCACTCCTTGGAAGGAAGATGGGGCAATATACTTCCATAGTGATATTGCCTTGGAAACCCAAGGAGGGGTAGCTATGAGTCAGGTCCAACTTGACGGCACAAAACAACAACAACAACATATCTTTGCAAAACCTGACTGTTTCAACTTTCTCCCATAGAGTTGGCTGGTGGGTTCAAATCTCAAACCTTTTGGTTAGCAGCTGAATGTTTTAACCACTATGCTATCAAATCTCATTTGTCAAAAAGAAAGCACTGCCTAATGACTATGAGCTTTAAATCCAAATTCCCTACAGATGTAGGGCATCTGCTTGGAGCAATAGTTCTCAACTCTGCTTATACAGAGTTTTTCAAAATACTGCTGGCCAGGTCACCACTGACTGGGCAATGTTTCATTCCATTGTACATAAAGTCACCATGAGTCAGAGTTGACTCTACAGCAACCAACAACAAGGTTCCTCCCCAGTGCAGACCAATTTTATCTGAATGATATGTAGTGAGACCCATACACATCTTATGTTATGAGTTGATTCCCATGCAGGTGTTTCATCAGCGATGACTATGGTAGTATAGCCCTTTCTAGAAGGCCTATTATGTAAAGTAGAAAAATTGAAGCAGTAAGATGCTGAGAAAGGAGCTCTGGCAGTCTAGAGGTTAAGAATTTGGCTGCTAACCAAAAGGTCAGTGGTTCAAATGCACCAGCTGCTCTGCAGAGAAAAGATGAAACAGTCTGCTTCTATAAAGATTATAGCCTTGGAAACTCTATGGACAACTATACTCTGTCTGACAGGGTTGCTATGAGTCAGAATTAATTTGACAGCAGTGGACAAGATGTTGAGCAATTTGGTTTTAAGAAATAATCAAAGAACTTCTTGATTTCCAAGAGCGACACTTTGAAAGATCTCGTTTGCTGAATTATGTTCATTGGCCCATTATTTTCCTGCCTCTTACTCTTCATTATTGTCAATAATAATAATTCCTATTTCAATTCCATCCCCTAATTCCAGGTCAGCCTCCATGAGATTAGACTGCCCAACACCTATTTAGTAGGGTAACACCAGCTGAACCTATAATAGGGAGGGTTTGGAAGATGTTCCACCAGGACAGCCAGATAGGTCAGGAAATGACCCCACCTGTATGGCAACATTTTGGAGCATAGCAGTCTCTCCAAGGAAGTCCTGCCCTTGCTTTGGGTGGAGGAGAAGACTTAGCTTCAAAGGAAACACCACCAAGTGTCTCCCCATGACACCTCTGAAGGATGAGTTGGCCCATTAGATGGCTTGTATTTTCATGAATACTCTGTGTTTCTTGATTTCAGTGTAAAGCTCCACTCAATAAGTGAAAGTACATAATTTACTCTCATCTAGAACTAAAAAAAAAAAAAAGCAGTCTTTTATCAAAATAATATGCTAGTCGTATGACTGATTTCTTTCTTTAGTGTCCTTTAGAAATGCAACCCTGCTACAAGGACCAACAGACATCTGCTGTGTGAACAGGGAGGTGGAAGAAAAGACACTGAAGGTAGGAATCATTGCAAACTCTGCTAGAGGTTCTCTCTTCTCCAGGGCCTTGGAAAACAATATGTGAATGTACAAGAGGGCATATGTGTTGCATATTTGAGGATATGTATAAATATCTGAGAAAGCATTGGATCAAAACTCTAGAAAGGTTTCGGAAGTACAGGTACTCTGGCCTTTTCCAGATGTAATCCCTCAGGTTAGGAGAGCCACCTAAACTCCAAAAACCCAAACCCACTGCCATCAAGTGGATTCCAATTCTCAGTAACAATATCTGGTAATCTAACAATAACTTTAAGACAGAGTAGAACTGCCTCACAGGATTTTTAAGGTTGTAAATCTGTACAGAAGCAGACTGCCTCGTCTTTTTCCCACGGAGCAGCTGGTGGGTTCAAACTGCTGATCTTTTAGTTAACAGCTGAATGCTTTAACCACTATACCACCAGAGCTCCTAATAGAGCCATGTGGATAAGGAATATTCCTTCCCCAGAAGTGCTTCCTTGTGACCCTGCTTTCTTATCTTTCTGTTATCTTCCCTCTGTAAAGGCTCACCCAGTACTTCTCTGCCTAGATCCTCATTGATCACTTGGGGGGCTTTAAAAAGATATTAATTCCTAGATTACACCTCCACCAAAATTAATCAGAATATCTGAAGGTGAACATAGGCATTGATGTTTTTGAAAGCTCCCCAGGTAATTCTAGTATATGCCTAGAGTTGAGAACCATTGCTCCAACCTCAGACTTATGGCCAGCTCATGTATGCAGAGTAAAACAGCTCCATGAAGTTTTCAAGGCCATGGCCTTTCAGAAGCAGGTCACAAGTATTGTCTTCTGAGGTACATCTGGATGAGTTAAAATTGCCAAACTTTTGGCTAGTAGTCAAGCTCTTAATTTTTGTGCTACACAGGGACATCCTAGAACCAAAATAGCAAACAATAACAAAGAAAATAATGAGAGGCAGTTCTAGCAAGATAGCAGAATAGGCAGATGAGCCACAAAGACCCTCTGCAACAAAACAATGAGAAAGCAATTGAAACCAGTACAGAAGATGATCCCAGAACCCTGAACTTTGAAGGTAAGGATAAAGAAGTAGATTAAATACCAAATAATAGAAGAACCTGAATGAAAACAGTGAGTAAGGAGACAAACAAACCTGTGGACTGCCAGCCATCCTGAGGACAGTCATTTCGATAATATCCCAGTAGCAACCTAAGAATCAGCTCTGCTCACTAAAAACTGCATGAGCAAGGACTGCATGGCAGCATATCAACCAGGAAGGAAAATAGTGAAGAAGGAGAGAAACAGACCTATGGACTGTCAGCAGCTGTCCTGAGGGTGCCGCCATTTTGAATATTTGCAAGCTGTGGGCATGATCATTTTGAATACATGCAAGTGGCATTCTTACCTGGATAATGACATAGGAGGGGGATCCACTTGCCTATGACATCAGGGCAGCTATGCTTGAGGGTAACAACTAGAAAGGTGTGATATTCCCGTTGTTACTCTTCTACCCCACACACTCGGTGAACAGAGGTGGCCATCCCCTACTTCCTCCTACATTTTGACCAATAGAAATCCAGTCCTGGTCTGTGCCCTGACACAGCCTGGGTGTCATGCTCTGCCCTCCACAGTTTTGTTTTTGATTGTTTGTTTTTAAATTCTTCTTTTTATCTTCCTCCTTTCTTCCTGCACCACTCCCTCCCCTTTTTTTCTCTTTCCTGTCCCTGTTTTTTTAATTACATTTTCTT
>NW_006921655.1:3551759-3552586 GCF_000298275.1 Orycteropus afer afer
ATCTTCTGTGTCTGTGTTAATTGTTTTCCCTTTTCTTTGTTGAAGAGGGTCTGTGCAATCCTTCTGCCTAGTCTGCCATCTTGCCGGAACTCCTCCCCTTGTTTTCCTTTTGCAGTTTTTCTATTTTTTCTTTACTATTCTTTTACTCTTGTTCTTTTCTCTCATTCCTCCTTCCCCAGATATTGTGGCTTTTTTTTTTTTTTCTTCTTTTCTTTTCTTGTTATCTTTCTTTCATCCTTTTTAATATGTTTTGAAAATTTTACTTCTCCTTTATTGCATTACTTTTTTTGTGATTGTTTCCATTTGTTTATGTGGCTTGAATTTTTTGTTCTCTTTCTTTCATTCTTTTGATAGTTTTAAATTTATTATTACTTTTTTGTCTAACTGAATGGAAGACTGCAACTCTTTCAACACAACACAACCATACCTGCACCCCCTGCAGCCCCACCCACTGAGTGAGGACGACCACTTGCTTTTGCACCCACTTACCAATGATAGATGGTGGCTGATACCAGCTCAACTCACCCTCAACTGCTCCTTGGGAACAGCTAACAGAGATCTGTCTACACACTTTCATTCTCTTTCACACATTAAACATAAATAAAACATCACTACAATGTCTTGGAGACAACAGACCATCACAGTCCACACAAAGAAGCAAGATAAAGTAGTAAAAACAAGTGACCACGATACAAACCCAGAAAACATCAATGAGGAAGAAGCAGCATTGGGATTCTCTGGTAAGGAACTCAAAAGAATTATATTTGGTTTCCTTTGATGGATTGAGAGACAGATTAAGGAAAACATTGACCAGGTCAAGGAAAACA
>NW_006921655.1:3552921-3554972 GCF_000298275.1 Orycteropus afer afer
TGAGAAAATTAGAGAAAACTCTAGAATAATTTAGGAAAACAATACAAGAACAAATTGACAGAACAAACAAAAAATTAGAAACAAAAATTAGATACATAAACAACAAGTAGAAATCCAGAAGATTAATACCAAGATTTCAGAAATAGATAATACAATGAATGGGCAAAGGAGTAGAATTGAATCAATGGAAGACAGAATTAATGAGATTGAAGACAAATATGTTAATACTACTTTGTTAAGGGATCAATCAGAAAAAAAAGATAAAAACAAAATGTAGAAAGTCTAAGATTCATGTGGGATACCATCAAAAAATAACCTACATGTAATAGTAATTGCAGAACAGGAAAAGACAAACCCACAGAAAAAATTGTCAAAGACTTGCTGGGAGAGAATTTCCCTAATATGATGAAAGACAAGAATATATCCATTCAAGAAATTCAACAAAGCCCAAACAAGATAGACCCCAAAAGAAAATCAGCAAGACATATCATAATCAACCTCACCAAACTAAAGATAAAGAAAGCATCCTGAAAGCAGCATGAGAAAAATGAAGTCACCTACAAAGGGCAACCAGTAAGACTAAGCTATGAGTTCTTGGCAGAAACCATGCAAGTGAGAAGGCAATGGGATGATATACATAAAACCCTGAAAGAAAATAATCTCCAATCAAGAATTATGTACCCACAAAATTATCCCCCAAATATGAGAAGGGAATTGGGAGATTTCCAGATAAGCATAAATTAAGGGAATTTGTTAAAACCAGACCAACCTTACAAGAGATGTTAAAGGGAGTCATTCCAATAGAGAACAAATACTAGCAAACAAATTGATGTTTAACACACATGATGACACCAATCCAGATATAAATGTATCCAAAGTAAAATAAGGTTATAAAGACTGTGAACAAGGAACCAGAGACATCAATTGGTATATGAAGACAACTACAAACCAAACAGAGAGAATAAATAGTGTAGTTACAGAACTTTTGAATGGTGAGGAAGTTAAGACAATTGCAAGAAAAAACAGACTATTTTAAACTTGGGAAGAAAACAATAAATCACAGAGTAACCTCAAATAAAAATAATAAAGCTTCACATAAAAATGAAAAAGGAGACAAGCATTAATATTTAGCAAACACTAAAATAATAGCAATGAAGGAGATGATATCACAATTTATAAACAAAATGAGTTCAGCACAGAAAATTACATAGAACAAAGAAATCAGCAACACCATGAAAAAACACATAACTAAATGAAGTCAATAAATTCATACTTGTTGATAATTACAGTGGATGTCAATAGATTAAATGCACCACAGAAGAAGAACTAAGACACAGAGAGTTGCAGACTGGATTAAAAAAAAAAAAAAAAAAAAAAAAAAAAAAACATGACCCATCAATATGCTGTCTATAAAAGACTCACCTTAGACACAAAGACAAAAATAGACTAAAAATCAAAGGATGGAAAAAGATAGACCAAACATATGGAAACCGAAAAAGGGCAGGAGGGGCCATATTTTTTTCTGATAAAATTAGACTGTAAGACAAAAATGACCATAAGAGACAAGGAAGGACATTACATAATGATTAAAGGATCAATTGAACAGGAGGACATAATCATAATAAATATCTACATACTCAATGAAAGAGCCCCAAAATACATGAAGCAGATTTATCAGAATTGAAAAGACAAATAAATGACTCTCCAGTAATAGTAGGAGACTTTACTTTCAATCACAGGTAGAACAACTGGAAAGAAACTTAAAAAAAGATGCAGAAGAACGAAAGAATACAATCAACCAACTTGACCTTATAGACATCTACAGAGCACTCCACCCAACAACAGCAAAATATACATTCTTTTCCAGCATACATGGAACATTCTCCATGTGTTAAACCACAAACAAGCCTCAATAAATTTTAAAACATCGAAATACTGCAAATGTCTTCTCATATCACAACACTATAAAATTAGAAATCAACACTAGGAAGACCAATGGAAAAAGAGCAAATGCATGGAAACTGAATAACACCCTCCTCAAAAACAACTGG
>NW_006921655.1:3555767-3570016 GCF_000298275.1 Orycteropus afer afer
TTCCAACAACATATCAAAAAAAATAATACATCATGACCAAGTGGGATTCATACCAGGTATGCAAGGATGGTTCAACATCAGGGGAAAAAAAAAAATCAACGCATAAGTAAAATAAATCCATCACATAAGTAAGATAAAGGAAAATAATCACATGATCTTATCAATCAATTCAGAAAGGCATTTGATAAAATCCAACACCCATTCCTGATTTAAAAAAAAAAAATCAGAAAAATAGGAATAGAAGGAAATTCCTCAATACAATAAAAGGTATATATATATATGTGAAATAAATAGCCAACATTATTCTACAAGGAGGACTGAAACCATTCCTTTGGTGAATGGGACCCAGACAGGGATGCCCTCTATCTCCACTTCAGAACATTGTATTGAAACTCCTAGCCAGAGCAATAAGGGAAGAAAGGGAAATCAAAGGTATCCAAATTGGTAAGGAAGGAGTAAAACTATCCCTATTTGCAGATGATATGATCCTCTACATAGAAAACCCAAGAGAGTCAGCAAGAAAAGCACTGGAACTTATTGGAAGATCTAGCATAGTGGCAGGAAACAAGATCAACATACAAAAATCAGTTAGATTTCTCTACACTAGCAAAGAGGGCTTTGAAAAGGAAATAAGGAAATCAATACCATTTACAATAGCTACCAAAATGATAAGACACTTGGGACTAACTCTTACCAGGAACACAGAAGACCTATACAAAGAAAAGTATAAAACACTACTTTAAGAAACTATAAGAGATTTACATAAATGGAAGAACATACAATGCTCATTGATAGGAATATTGAACATTGTGAATATGTCAATACTGCCCCAAACAATCCATACATTCAATCTATACAATCCTGATCCAGATTCCATCAATATTCTTTCAGGACATGGAAAAACAGATCACCCATTTTATATGGAAAGAAAGAGACCTTAGATAAGCAAAGCACTATCAAAGAAGAAGAACAAAATAGGAGGTCTCAAACTCCCAGATCTAAAAACCTGCTATACAGCTACTGTAGTCAAACAGCCTGGTATTGGTACAATGACAGACACATAGACCAATAGAATAGAATTGAGAACCCAGAAATAGATCCATTGACCTATGTTCAGCTGATTTTTGACAAAAGGCTGAAATCCATTAAATGGGGAAAGGATTGTCTCTAACAGACAGTGATGGCAAAACTGGATATTCACTTGCAGAAAAATGAAACAAGATCTGTACATCATACCATACACAAAAACTAACTCCAGATGGATCAAAGACTTAAATGTGAAACCTAAAACTACAAAGTTCATCAAGGAAAATATAGGAGCAAATTTTGGGGCTCTCATTTATGGCATAAATAGACTGTCACACATAACCCAAAATGCACAAACAGCAGAAGATAAACTAGATGATTGGGACCTTCTGAAAATTAAATTCTTATGTGCATCAAAAGACTTCTCCAAAAGAGTAATAAGAGAACTCACAGAATGGTAAAAATATATTTGGCAATGGCATACCAGACAAAGGGCTTATCTCTAAAATTTATAGAAAACTCCAACACCTCAACATCAAAAAGACAAACAATCCAATTAGAAAATGGGCAGAAGATAAGGACAGACACTTTACCAAAGAAGATATTCAGGCAGCCAACAAACACAAGAAGAAATGTTTGTGACCATTAGTCATTAGAGAGATGAAAATCAAAACAACTATGAGATACCATCTCACCACAGCATTGATAGCAAAGTTCAGCAAGACAGAAAATAATAAATACTGGTGAGGATGTGGTGATATTGGGACTCTCACACACTGCTGGTGGGATTGTAAAATGATACAACTGTAGAAATTGGTATGGTGATTCCTTAAAAAGTTGGAAATAGAAATACTATTTGATCCAGCAATTCCATTACTAGGTATATATCCTAAGGAAGTGAGAGGCAGGACATAAACAGGTATAAGAACACTCAGTTCATCGCAACACTATTCACAATAGCAAAGAGATGAAAACAACTTAAGTGCCCATCAACTGAGAAATGGATAAACAAACTGTAGTACATACACACAATGGAATACTATGCAACCCTAAAACATAATGTAGACTGCAAAATGCTGCATAACATGGATGAACTTGGAGGACGTTATGCTGAGTGAAATAAGTCAACCACAGAAGGACAAATACTGTACTAGTTCACTATTGTAAAAAAGTTAAGGAAAGGTTTATACATAGAAGGAAATTTCTTTGTTCATTACCTGGGGTGGGAAGAGGGGGAAGGGACAATTTCTAAATAGGTTGGAAAAAAAAATAAAGGCATATATATATATAGAAAAAGAATGAGAAAGAAGAGGATATATATATACACATACACACACACACATATATACACATATATACATACATACATACATACATACATGGGAGCTCTGGTGGCATAGTGCCTAAGGCATTTGACTGCTAACCAAAAGGCTGGCAGTTCAAACCCACCAGCAGCTCCTCAGAAGGAAGATTGGGCAATCTACTTCCATAGAGATACCACCTTGGAAACCCAAGGAGGGGTCGCTATGAGTCAGAACAGATTCGATGGTAGTGAGTTTGATTTAAAGAGTATTAGTTGTTACCAGGGGTAAAAGGAGGGGGAAGGGGAAAGTTTTGTTTGTAGGGAACTGAGTTTGTCCTAATAGGTGATAGAATATTTTGGAAAAGGATAGCAAGATAGCAATAATGGTGGCACAACATGAAAAATGTAATCAATGTCCCTGAGCTGCAAATGTGGAAGTTGTTATGTTGAGGAATGTATCGTTGTGTATGTTTTCACCACAATAAAAGTAAAAAAGAAAGAAAAGAAAAAGAAAAAGAATGAGAAAGAAGAGGATATTTTTAATAAACTAAAAAAAAAGAAAAAAAAAACCTCACTGCTGTGGAGTCGGATCCAACTCATAGTGACTCTTCCTTGGGTTTCCAAGGCGGTATCACTATGGAAGTAGGTTGCCCCATCTTCCTTCCGAAGAGTGGCTGGTAGATTTGAACCTCCAGCCTTCTGGTTAACAGTTAGATAAACTAGTGCTATGAAAACATTTTCCTGCTTTGGGCTTTCTTGTCTCTTTTCTTGTATTTTCCTTCTACAAAAATCCTTAGATACCTTTTTCTGGGTCCGTCTCTTCCTGGCACAGACATTCTCTTTTTATCCTCTGCTTTTTCCCTTCCACTAACAGGATTGGCCAGTTTTCTGTCTTCCAGCCAGACTTTCTCATTCACTTTCTAGAATCACAGGCCAAGGAAGCTGCATGGCCTCTTTTGCTGACCTTGAATCTAAGGATCATGGGAAGAGCTAAAGAAGCATCCACATGGTGAGGGAAGGAGAGATGACTTTCTTCCTCAATGCAGAATTCCACAGCTGGACTCCAAAATGGATCTGCTTTTCTTACTAGTGATTCCAAAGGGATCTTAAACTCTCACTCTCCCTCTCTCTATCCCTAGAAAGCAAGCAAGTTACTCTACCAGTACAACATCTCCTCAAAGTAATCTTTTCCAAAATAGGTGACAGAGCCATGTAAGATATATAAAGGGACTCATTCTATTAGATACAAAGTTTGATTAATTGTAATCCCAGAAAAAGAGGACTAAGATGGGGTTTGATGTAGTGAAGTATACAACAATTCTGGGACACAAGGTCTTTCATGGTAAGTACACCAGACAGAAGTCAGAAGATCTGGGCTATAGCTTAAACCATGTCACTTTTTGTTAGAATCCTACATGAGATGGAATTAACTTCATGGCAACTAACAAGAGCATACTTGTGAATGTAATCCCATTTGGGAATTGGGTTTTCCTTGGTGTGTTATTGGGGGCTTGTCAACATAGGGTGTGTCCTAAACCTAATCACCACTGAGTTATAAAAAGAGCATTTTAGAAATAAGATCAAAAACAAAAAGGAGAAGATAGATGTCTCCCAGGAATTTAGACTGGACAGAGGGAGCCCTTCTCCACAGCCAATGCCCTGATTGGACTTTTAGCTTCCTAAGTTGATTGAAGTTGTCAAAGATATCATATTATTTGGTTCCACAATCAACACCAATGGAAGCAGCAGTCAAGACATCAGACAATGTATTGCACTGGGCAAATCTGCTACAAAAGACCTCTTTAAAGTGCTGAAGAGCAAAGATGTCTCTATGAAGACTAAGGTGCTCCTAACCCAAGCCGTGATATTTTCATTCACCTCATATGCATGTGAGAGCTGGACAATGAATAAGAAGACTGAAGAAGAGTTGATACTTTTGAGTTGTGATGTTGGTGAAAGATATTGAAAATACCATGGACTGACAGAAGAACTAACAAATCTGTCCTGGAAGAAGTGCAGCTGGAATGCTCCTTGGAAGAGAAAATGGTCAGACTTAGTCTCACCTACTTTGGTCACATTGTCAGAAAGGATATTCCCTGGAGAAGGATATCTTGCTTGGTAAAGTAGAGAGTCAATGAAAAAGAGGAAGGCTCTCAACGAGATGGATTGACATAGTGGTTGCAATGATGGGCTCAGGTATATAAAATATTATAAGGCTGGAACATGACCAGGCAGTATTTCGTTCCGTTATACATAGGGTTGCTATGAGTCGGAGCTGACTCGACAGCACCTAACAACAACAATCTCCTAAACTGTGAGATAATAAATTTCTGTTCTTTAAAGCCACCTACTTGTGATATTTCTAGCAGCACTAGGAAACTAAGGCACATAGGGTCATTGGGTTTAAAATTTGTTTACATATTCCCAAATTCTTTCATTCACAAAACTGTGTATAGAATTTCAACATGTTAAGCAGATAAAAGCAGAGCAGCCCAGGCTGAAATGCAATTTAGGTGAGCCAATATTCTGGCCATTTCCTCCTGCATCTTCTGTAACAGCCCACAAGAGAACACTGTGGACGTCTTTAAAGTAAATGTGAAAACTCTCCTCCAATCTAATATTCCATAATTTTATTTTAAAAATTTTCCATTGATATCTATAATTTACTTTAAAATCTTCATCAGCATAGAAAGTGTAAAAGTAATATTTGTGTTGGTTTAAGCTACGCAGCAGGAGTAGCAAGCATTCTAAAATTGATCATTCAGAACTCATCACTGGTCAGATGCCTATTACAATCACTCTATTATCCAGTCATTTTTGTAATAATGTTAAAAATGGGTAAGATTAATTATAATAATGAATGTTAGAAGACGATCCTTATTCATAAAATTAAAGCAATCTGGATTGGCTAAAATATTGGTAAGACCTTCAAGAGCCTTACTTGAATAGAACATCAGAATCTAGGGAGGCCTACTTCCCTCTGGAAGCGTCCATGAATTGACCAAAAAATGGCCTCGGTTGCAGCCATTGGATTAGAAGGATTTCAGGTTGCTTGATACTGATTCTTTGAGGAATAGAATCCTGCTTCTGGAATATTGGTGTGTATATCTCATGAATCTTTAATGCTATGTAAAGGACAGGCTTTCAGAACAAGCTTGTGAAATGTTGTCTTTAATTGTTAATGCTCATATAAACATATTTATCACCAACTACGTATAGCTACATGTATAGCCAAATTTGGCCTGAGACTCACTCTACTTAAAGAGAGTAATTCTCACCAACTCATATTTCTTTGGTACCTATTGTGAAGAAGAATAAAGTTGTGTGTATGGCCAAATTACCTAAGTCAGTCCACAACACCAGATCAATTACAAACCCAATTACATGTATTTTGAAAATGTTCTTGCATTTTAATTGGATTGTTTCCTGGACTCAGGCTATCTGGAAGGAATGAGATACAACTTACCTGCCCTTAGGAAAGGAAACAATATTTCTCCTTTTCAAGTTTTTGTTATGGAAAAAAAAATAATTACAGAACCCAAGATCACTTGCCCCTCCAATCTTTTTTCTCTGGCCTTCTCATCTGTGTCATCTCAAAGAACATTTATAAACAGGCTACTGGGATAGGATATCTGTGATGAAAAATTATAATTAACATGTAATTCTCAAATCCTGCTAACTCAGTGCTGTACTTTAGTGAGGCCACTTCTGTTCTTTTTGTTGCTTGATTCCTCTCATTTATGGGAGCTCTGGTAGCATAGTGGCTAAGGCACTTGACTGCTAACCAGAAGGCTGGCGGTTCAAACCCACCAGCCACTCCCCAGAAGGAAGATGGGGCAATCTACTTCCGTAGTGATACTGCCTCGGAAACCCAAGGAGGGGTCGCTATGAGTCGGGTCCGACTCAACGGCACATAACAACAACAACAACAACTCTTCCACAAAGTTCAAGCTTGGTGATGATTTGAAAAACCCAACATGTTAGAATCTTTATCTGTGATGGTGACACTTGGTTCCCTCTACAAATTACCTGCTAGAAGGTTATCTCCTCAGTATTAAAAAAACAAAAACAAAGCAAAACAAAGAAAAAAACACAAACTGCCATTGAGTTGATTGACTCATAGTGACACTTTTAGAACAGAGTACATCTGCCTCATAGGGTTTCCAAAGCTATAAATCTTTACAGACGCACACTGCTTCATCTTTCCCCTGTGGAATGGCTGGTGGGTTTGAACCACTGACCTTTTGATTAGCAGCTGCATACTTTAACCACTGTGCCACTAGAACTCCTTCCTCAGTATTAGTGACCTACTAATTCTATTCAGGATTATTTGAGAAATCCAAGTGTATTTTATCTGTATCTTCTTCCTCAAGGAAATTCCCCAGACTTCAATGAAACTTGCCAAAGTGTGTTAACAGAGTAGTTATTGCAATAGAAGTATGTTAATAGAGTAGTTATTGCAATAGAAGAACTCACCCCAGTTCCTAAAAATCAAAGACAAAACCAAGTTGAATGTCCTGTTACTCACTGTGAGCACTGATGTCCTGCTTCTGTTTCTACCTCCATATTCTTCATGTGGTCATCCAGAGATGCAAGCATCCTGGAAAGAGTCTAAATAAAGATGGTCTTCCCTTGGTTGTTTGGGCCACTGGGCTTCTATTGGATCCTTCTGCCACAATGGGGATCTAAGAGGAAAGGAGGCCTGGTGCCCTTTCTTCCCACCATCAAGGTCCCTGATGAGCATAAGCCAATTCATCCATGAGGAGTAAGGCATGCTTTGCCTGGTTTAGCACAAACGTTCACCACCTGGTTAGTCTTATCTGTGACTGAAAGAAGCAAGCATCTATGTGATGTTACTCCAGGAATTTTGAGTCCCCCTTCTCCCCCTGAAAGTCTTCCTTGACTAATGAATGACCACTGAAACAACCACTAGAGCTTTATTTCTGCTGCTCATGGCTATGTTTACTACTCAGTTATCTGTGGGACAGAAGGAAAATGGTAACAATGGAGGGAATTAACATTTAAATGACTACTTTTTGTCAGAACCTATTCTAAGCCTATTGTTGTTATGTGCCATCAAGTCGACCTGACTCATAGCAACCTCTCCTTGGGTTGCCGAGGCAATATCACTATGGAAGTAGATTGCCCAACCTTCCTTCCGAGGAGTGGCTGGTGGGTTTGAACCACCAGCCTTTTGGTTAGCAGCATTAGGCACTATGCTACCAGAGCTCCATTCTAAGCCTGTTAGAATTTATATTTGCTACTTATTTAATTCTCACCATTCAGCTGGATAAGTATTATCCCCATTTTATTGTTGTTGTTGTTGTTGTTATGTGCCGTCGAGTCGGCCCCGACTCATAGCGACCCCTCCTTGGGTTTCCGAGGCAGTATCACTACGGAAGTAGATTGCCCCACCTTCCTTCCGAGGAGTGGCTGGTGGGTTTGAACCACCAGCCTTCTGGTTAGCAGTCAAGTGCCTTAGGCACTATGCTACCAGAGCTCCTATATTAGTCATAGCAACTGAAATAAGTGCTTGAAAAATACCATATATGATAAGATAAGTTTTATTATTCCTTCCAGTTCTGCTACTTTATGAAATCACAGCTTCACCTATAATTCTTAATATCTGAAACAATGCTCTTGACAGATTCTGAAAGCTATTTCTACGGGTCTGGCTGTAAAAGAAAATTGAAGTGGGGTAGAGGATATTGGTCTCTTTTCCGTTACCTAACAAAGCTTCAGACAAGGTTCTTTACAATTCCAGACCAGCCTGGGGTGTCCAATTTTCTATGAATAAAAATAGCAGTACCTGATTTTTCCCTAAACTCCTATCAAATAGTCTTGGAATCCATTAGGAAACACAGAAGGGAGAAGCTCATTATAATCAGCAAAGTTTGCAGTGATCTGTTCTCCTCATCTGGCCTATGTGCCTTCTTTGCAATTTAAGAATAACTGCTACTGGCAGAATATCTGGATCAAAGTCAGTTTAAGGAAGACAATAAACACTGATGTGAATTGAATAGTCAGGATTTTGGATGGGAATGGAAACAGCCTTGGTTAGAAGGGTTGTTGATAGTCACTGGTCTGTATTAAAAGTCCTGCAAATCATTTAATAACATGAGTGCAAATGAGAACTTTTAATACCTGAATAAAAGTTACCAAATCTTTAACATCTCTGAGTCCTGGTGGTAGAAACTCAAGTCTCAAATAAATGATTGTTTTCTTACTCATGATGAGTGCAGCTTTGAGAATTTGATGCTACAGATTATCTAAATTTGAATTTTGAGCAGACCGTTACAATGGCAGAGAAGCATGGAGAGCAGCTTCAATAGCCAACATCACTCCCCAGAGTAGAGATGAGGAGACCCAACATGCAAAGAAGATGACTATCCTAAAAGCTGGCTAAGTAACTGAGCCTTCATTTTCTGGGAGGTGAAGTTCAAGGGCATCACCCATTAATAGGGCTCTGTGTCGTAGAACAGAGGTAAATGTTTACATGTACACTATTCCGTTCTCATGAGCACCTGGAGTAATATATCAGACAATGTTTCACTGCTATTCATAGGGTTTTCAGTTGCCAATTTTTTCAGAAGTGGATGGTGCAGGCTGCCTTAGTCAGGAAGCTCCATTGAAACTTGTCCATCATGGGTGACCCTGCCAGTATTTGAAATACTGGTAGCATAGCTTTCAGCAGCAGAGCAACATGCAAGCCACTGCAGTATGACAAACTGACAGATGAGTGATGGAAAGGAAAAAAAGACCAAAATAGATGTCAGAAGAAACTCTGAAACCTGCTCTTCAATAGAGAGTAACTAAAGAAAATGGAAGAAATGATGAAATAAAGAAGCTGAACGGAAGATTCCAAAAGGTAGCTCAAGAAGACAAAGTAAAGTATTATAATAATGAAATCTCCAAAGACCTGGAGTTAGAAAACCAAAAGAGACGAATATGCTCAGCATGCCTCAAGCTGAAAGAACTGAAGAAAAAATCCAAGCCTCGAGCTGCAGTATTGAAGGATTCTATGGGCAAAATATTGAATGATGCAGGAAGCTTCTGAAAAAGATGGAAGGAATACAGAGTCACTGTACCAAAATGAATTGGTTGACACTCAACCATTTCAAGAGGTAGCATATGATCAAAAACCAATGATATTGAAGGAAGAAGTTTAAGCTGCACTGAAGGAATTGGTGAAAAATCAGGCTGCAAGAATTGACAGAATACCCACCAAGATGTTTAAACAAATGCATTCAGTGCTGGAGGCATTCACTCATTTATACCAAGAAATTTGGAAGAGAGCTACCTGGCCAATGAACAGGAAAATATCTGTATTTGTGCCCATTCCAAAGAAAGGTGATCCAACAGAATGCTGAAATTATTGAACGATATCATTAATATCACACACAAGAAAAATTTTGCTGAAGATAATTAAAAAATATATTGATATGCAGCTGCCAGAAATTCAAGCTGGATTCAGAAGGGGGCATGGAAAGAGAGATATTATTGCTGATGTCTGATGGATCTTGGCTGAAAGCAAAGAATACAAGAAAGGTGTTTACTTGTTTTGTATTGACTATGCAAAGACATTCAACTGTTTGGATCATAACAAATTATGAGTAACATTGCAAAGACTGGGAATTCCAAAACACTTCATTGTGCTCATGAAGACCCTGTACATAGACTAAGAGGCTATTGTTCAAACAAAACAAGGGATACTGCATGGTTTAAAATCAAGGAATGTGTGCATCAGGGTTATATACTTTCATCAAACTTATTCAATCTGTATGCTGAGCAAATAATCAGAGAAGCTAGACTGTGTAAAGAATGTGACATTAGGATTAGAGGAAGACTCACTAACAAGCTGTGATATGCAGATGATACAGCATTGCTCACTGAAAGTGAAGAAGACTTGAAGCACTTACTGATGAAGATCAAAGACTACAGCCTTCAGTATGGATTACACCTCAACATAAAGAAAATAAAAGTCCTCACAACTGGACAAATAAGCAACATCACGATAAATGGAAAAAAGATTGAAGTTGTCAAAGATTTCATATTACTTGGATCCACAACCAACACTCATGGAAGCAGCAGTCAAGAAATCAGGAATCATATTGCACTGGGAAAATCTGCTGCAAAAGACCTCCTCAAAGTGTTAAAGAGACAAGACATGACACTGAAGACTAGGGTGCATCTGACCCAAGCCATGGTACTTTCAATAGCCTCAGATTTATGTGAAAGCTGGACAATGAATAAGGAAGGCAAAAGAGGAATTGATACATTTGAATTGTGCTGTTAGTGAAGAACACTGAAAATATCATGAGCTGCCAGAAGAATGAACAAACCTGTCTTGGAAGAAGAACAGTTGGAATGCTCCTTAGAAGTGAGAATGGCCAGACTTTTATCTCAAATACTTTAGTCATATTGTCAGAGAGACCGGTCCCTAGAGAAAGATATCATGCTTGGTAAAGTAGAGGGTCAGTGAAAAAGGGGAAGGCCCCTGAACGAGATGGATTGACAAAGTTTATGTGGTGATGGGCTAAAGTATAGCAAAGATTGTGACGGTGGCACAGGACCAGGCAGTGTTTCATTCTATTGTACATAAGGTATCTATGAATCAGAACCAACTCAATGGTACCTAACAATAACAGCAGCACTCGAAGAAGAAGCCCTGGTGGCAAGGTAGTTAAGCCCTTGGCTGGTAATTGAAAGATTTATGGTTTGAACCCACCAGCTGCTCTATGGAAGAAAGATGAGGCAATCTGCTTCCATAAAGATCACAGCCTTGGAACTTAGGGGGCAGTTCTGCTCTGTCCTATTGGGTCACTATCAGCTGATATCAACTGGGTGGCAATGGTTTGTTGTTGTTGTTGTTGTTGTTGTTGTTTTTAATTTTTAGTTTAGCACCTGGAGCAGGCACTAATAGAGGCAAGGAGAATATTGCAAATCACATGGTGAATGAGTTCACTAGTGTGGTTAGAACAAAGGTGGGGGGGGGAATATATATATATATTTAATGTGAAGAAAGTGGTTTGGAGATTAGAAAATGATAGTAAACTAAGAAGTATGGTTTATGCTAATGGGAAGCTTCTAATGGCTTTGGAAAAGGACCTGAAACAAAGAAATGAGAATATTAGGCAGATTAATCTGCCTCTGGCATATATATTATTAAGAAATGTGAGGAGGCTGAGCTTAGGAAGGCTGGTTAGGGGTAAGTTTTCATAATCCAGTTACAAGGGCTGAAGGTGATACAGTACCTTCAATGGAAGGGAAAATGGAATGACACAGCACACTGAACTGAGTGAAGAGGGGTTTTCCTGGGTGCTTTTGTATAGATGACATAGAACAGGCACTAGCAGATGAGACCAGCTTCCTGACTCTGTGGAGGAGCCTGAACAAAAGACCTTAGTTCATAGCCACATGATGGGATGGAAAATTAGCCAAGCTCAGCAAGAACCTTCAGCAATAGCAAAGAACTTCATGTTGTGCTCAGGAGACACAGCCCTGGAGAGACCACAAGGCTGATGAAGGTACCGGGAGCACGAGCTGCCATCAAGGTGATAAAGACCTTGGCCAGAACCATCTCACCCAGATGATTCCTGAAAGAGCCAAAGAAATTAAAATCTCTCCATTTCCCCACAGCATCATCACTTCACCCCTAGGAAGATCTAGAGTTTCCCAGCATGCCAGCATTTTTGCTTCCAGACTTCTGTGGAAGAAATTTCTCCTTTACATTTTATTAATTCCAGACCCCCACTCTCTGAGAAATAATAACAGCTGATCTGTCATCAGGCTGAGAGAACTCATACCACTCACAACAGGCCAATGAGTTGGTATTCGTTTTAGATTTCTATGACCAATGACAACGTATAAAGAATTTTTAATGTCACTAGTAATTTGTGAAACAGAGTAAATCAATTTGAAGTGAACATTTGTGGGTTTTTTTAATATATAACTTTCTCATCTGTAGAAGTAAAATATGTATAATCAAACATCCGTTAATGAAATAAACCCAGTAAAGAATGAGAAGACAAAGAAATTAGTATATACCTTGTTCATGGTAAAATACATGATACCTACCATTATAATGATTTAAGGTGATTTTATGAAATCTAAGAGAGAAGATACAACTTTCTGTTAAACATATTGATAAATTTCTGTTAAATGACAGTTTATGAGAGAGTGCAGTTGTCATGGTGATTTGGAAGTCATTTGCATAAAAGAGATTGTAGAGATTTTGAATGAAGACTTCCATACAAGATGTATTAAGAAAGTAGAGGGCCTCAACCCAACTCTTGGGGCTATGCATGGTGTGTAGCTGGTCGATATAGGCCAGGGCTGCTATAAAGGAAGACAATGCAGACTCTTAGAAGCTAATTGGGGAAATGAAGCCAAAGACCTGATTGACTGGAGCAGCTAGAGACAAATATGAGTGGTTCTAAGATGATTCTCCCCACTCCCACCCCATTCCCCCCCAAAAAAACACATTTGGGATAAAGTTGATTCCAACTCATGGCAACCTCAAATGTACCAGAGTAGAACTGTGCTCCATAGGGTTTTCAGTAGCTGACCTTTTGGAAGTAATTCTCCAGGCCTTCTTTCAACACTCCTCTTGGTGGACTCATATTTCCAACTTTCTGCTTAGTAGCCAAGCACTTAACCATTTGAGCTACCCAGGGACTCAAAAATGATTCCACATACTGCTAGTTGCATCTTTTAATGAAAGGCACTGAGACCTATGGCGTAGGCCTAGGTTGCACAGAGTTAGTGAATCCAGAGTTCCCAGCCCACAAGACTTCTGCCACTGCTTAATCTTGTGTTTCCCCAGTCCTTCAGCTGAAACCATAAAATGTGCAGTATTTATTTAGCATTAGACCAGGTTCTAAGGATGCTTTTTCTGGAGCTATTTTGCAACCACAGAATTGAAAAATGTTTTAAGATGAAATGTTAGTCCTGTACCCAGGTTAGCCTGTCATTCTTTCCATTAGAAGCCACTGGTAATATGGTTGCAAGATGTATTTTGCCCATTTTTAAAAAGCCATTTCTACTTTCCAACCACCAAAATATGTTGGGAGTGTCATAATTGTTTTTCTCTTTGGAACTTTAAAAAAAAAATTGTTTTTATAATAGAAATAGCATTTCTTTAGTTTTTTTCTTTTTTTAATCTCCAACCATACCAAAACCAGGGACTTGGCTCATTATATTTCCAATTCTAGCTGTTCTCTCTGGCAAATGATTGTCTGAGAACTGTCCAAAATATTTCTGAGGAGGTCTATCACAGAGACTAGTCATTTGGAAGATTAAAATATGGAACTGAATTTAAAACCATTAATTCAGGTAAAACATTTAGAGTAGAGTCCAAAATAGTGGTAAGCATATGTTGTTGTTATTGTTAGATGTCATCCAAACAACACCAACTCTTGATGACCTCATGTACAACAGAATGAAATGTTGTCCAGTCTTGCACCATCCGCATGATCGTGTCCAATACTCTTGTCCATTGTTGAGGCCACTGTGTATTTTGGTGCCTTCAGACTTAAAGGACTTATCCTCTTGTACATAATATCAGACAATATTATGTTGTGATTCATAGCATTTTTACTGGCTTATTTTCAGAAGTAGATCACCAAGCCTTTCTTCCTAGTCTGTTTTTGTCTGGAAACTGCACAGAAACCTGTCTACAGTGGATGACCCCCTACTGGAATTCAAAATACCAGTGACATATCTTTCAGTACCATAGCAACATACAAGCCACAACAGTACAACAAACTGACAAGTGGTGGAAGCATATATAAATGCTGGTTATTATTGCTGTGGAATTCTAAGATGATGTAGCACCAGAGGTTGGAATGGTCCAAAAAAAAAAAAAAAAATTATCCTTATACTTCATAGGACAAAGATATAAACAAATGATTACTGGGAT
>NW_006921655.1:3570116-3577156 GCF_000298275.1 Orycteropus afer afer
TGGTTATTATTGCTGTGGAATTCTAAGATGATGTTGCAGAGCCCTTTTAAAAAGCAAAAAAAAAAAAAAAAAAGCCATTTATCCTTATGATAGGACAAAGATATAAACAAATGATTACTGGGATTTAGAAGCTTTCTATGTAGCTATTGAAAGGTGATTGCATTGTGCTTAGGGCATAAAGATCTCAAGGAAGAAATTGACCAATTGTCAATTGAGCAAGCTTACATGCAAAATGATGTGGGAGGTAGAGGAGTTTAGGATGATTAAATTCTAGCTGCTGTAAAATCAATATACTTTGAAAGCAGTCTGACAGTAATTGAAATAATCTACTCCTCACATATCAATTATTTCATTATCAGACACTTTACATTTACAACAATAATAAAAATCTACTACTCCACTATCTTGTGCATTAATGACATACATCTGGTAGTAACAAACACTGAGGTGCAAGGTGAGAATAACGTTGGCTGTGATGGTTAAGGTTATGTGTCAGCTTGGCTGGGCCATGATTTTCAGTGGTTTGGATGTTATGTAATGATTTGGCAACTTAGTAATGAAGTAGTTTGGCAGTTATGTAATGATGTAATTTGAAAATTATATAATGATGTAGTTATTCTCCATTTTGTTATCTAATGTGGTCATCCTCCATTTGTACATAATTCAGATTTTCACGTAATAACCTGGTCTTTGGAACCTAACAATGTCAATAAGTGAGGAGCAGATATATATAAAGATGCTTGTAAGCATGACATAGGAAGAAGATATTGAGATCCTGAAAAGAACATATGTGAGATATTCAGGCATTTTGGAGGTTGTCAAAAATGTGGAGAGAAATATATAAGTGAGCTCCTCCACAGGATTCTTCTCCCTTTACTTAATTGCATTTATGGTCTCTAGGTTTTCTTATTGGTCAATGTGATTGAAATATTTCCAAATAAATAATCTATTTTCTGTAGATTGCTCAGAAACAGTTAAATGCCTATTTGTATTTGCTCTGAGAAGTATGCATGCACATAACTATGTTAGAAGCTTTTGGGGGCCAGCAATAAACTCCTCTATCATTAAAATTGTTGCCAAAGATAGAAATAACGTATCACATGAAGTCAGATAAAGAAGGAAAAGGAGACGGAATATTTTGATCCGAGAGTCTATGGAAGACCCCTGATCTAAAAGGGAAAAACACAGAACAGAATTTCACATTCTCAGGAACTCCAGCTTTTTGGAGCCATGAAGGCTAGATGAACTTCTGAAGCTATTGTCCTGAGATAATCTTTAAAGTTTAAACCCAAAATATCTCCTGAAGTCTTCTTAAAACCAAGAAGTGGTTTAGCTTAACTAGTAAAAATTGTGTGCCTTAAGCATTATAGTCTTTTAAGAACTATCTATTTGGGATCAAACTGACTACAGCAACTCAAAAGATTAGATAGGAACATTAGAAGGCAGTTTATGTAAATGGGGAGAGGAACAACTTGGAAAAGGAGGGTGAAAATGGTTGCACAACTCAAAGAATGTAATTGATGTCACAGAATTGTACATATAGAAGGTGTTGAATTGGTGTATGTTTTGCTGTGCATATTCTCAACAACAGAAAAATAAATTTTAAAAAAATTAATTCTAAAAAGAAGGATGTCAGGGTGCAGACAAAAAACAGAAACACTAGCTATGTACAATCTAATCAATGACTTTGAATGTGTCTAAAGGTCTTGGAATAGAGCAAGGAGAACAACTGGATAAATGTTAATAGGGATGGATATAGATGGAGGTAATGAAATTCCCTTGAAGTGTCGCTATAGAGTAGGGCATGACTTATATACTAAAAATAAAATTGTGATAAGAAAATAAACTCAACCTCCAGTTAGCCTAGCCCACCCTCTACCTGGGCTTGCAGCAACCTTAAAGGGACCATACCCAGGTGAGAATTCCACAAAAGAAACAGTCATAGCCCACCCCTTTGAAACAACTCCCAACCCCATTCTCATTATTCATCTCAATGGGATAACAAAATTTAAACAAAACAAAACATTGGGGGAGGGGTTGGTTTCTGCCAAATATATAGGTGAGAAGACCCAAAGAAACCCAAAGAGCTCTTGGAACATAAAAGGGAAAGTGGTGTTCTAGAGAACATTCACGTTAGGAATTTGGAAGATGAGATTACAAAAGCAGATCAGGACCTAATTATGGTCAACCTTGAAAGCTTGGAAATGAAAGCTCAGAGTTTCTCCTTTTGGCAATAGGAAGTGAATGAAATGTATATGAGTTGGAGGTGGAGTGACGTATTAAAAGATATGGTGGCAGTGAGTAGGAGAACTGCAGGGGCAGGGACCTGAGACTAGAGTAGCAGAAGCAGAGAAAGTAGGTTGTTAGTGCCATGGATCACACTATGGTACCAGGAGGCTAGAAACAGAGATCTTCTTAAACTAAAATCACCTAGTTGTTCTTTTCTTTTAAACTGCTTATTATGAAAACATCAAAGTACTTCTACATAAAAGTAGAGAAAATAGTGCAATGAGCTCTCCATTAGCCAACATCCAACTTCAAAAATTATTATGATTATGCCAATTTTGTGTTATCCGTCTCTTTTCTAAGTACTTTTATATGCTTAAATTTTTCTTTGTAGATAATTTCAGACTTCCAGAAAAATTATAAACTAATAGTAACAAAAATTCCCATATGCCCTTCAATCAGATTCTTCAAATGCTAACATTTGCTTTAATATTCTCTTTCTCTAAATTGTCTCAGATTTGGCCAGTGGGAGCCCCTGCAAATTGGCTTTTGGGTCCTTCTGAATGCCTCCATCATTCTTTGAACACTTCTTTCTGATAAATGACAATGTTTCAAGCTCATTTTGTACTTTTTCTGCCACTAGCCTAGAATCAAATATGTTTCCAAGGAGTCCTAGTTCCTTTTAGTAAAGAACGATATTCACAAACTATAATCTTGGCTTTAGATGTATTTAGTGTTTTTGTTGCTCGATCTTCTCAACACAAAGGTTCAGAAAAAAGTTATACCTATAATTATATGTATATCAAGTAGCTCTGGTAGCACAGTGCCTAAGGCACTTGACTGCTAACCAGAAGGCTGGTGGTTTAAACCCACCAACCACTCCTCGGAAGGAAGTTTGGGCAATCTACTTCTGTAGTGATACCGCCTCGGAAACCCCAGGAGGGGTTGCTATGAGTCGGGTCGGACTCCACAGAACATAACAACAACACCAAATATGTATATCTATTTTTACATAAAAACTGAAAACCTTAAGTTTACCCTGTTACTTACAGTTCCAATCCAACACCATGCTAACCTTATCCCTTTTGTAATGATAATTTTCTTTTCCCACAATGAGAAACCTAACTCTAATCATCCAAAATAGAGTTTAAATTACACTTTTTAAAATGAATTATCTATGGGACTTGATAGAATACTTCTGAACTCACGAGCGGCTTTCTCTTCTCACTGGCTAGACTTAGTCTCAGAGGGGAAGAGAGGGAAAAAAACGTCCACAGCAAGAAACGGTTTGACATACACATTCCTCACCATTACTAAACACAAGGCAAACACAGGGTAAAATGATGTTTCCAGGGCAGTTAAGGTCTAGAAACCTCACATCTGTCCTTGGATAGGAGTTTATTTTCTTAGACTAAGTCTGGGTTTGACATTCCAGCTGCTCGCCCTTCCAGTGCAAAGGGATATGGAGAAGTTTGCCACTAGCCGCTGATGGCGAAAACAGCTGCCTCCAGAGTAGGAATAAGCCACAGTGGTGGTTGGATGGCCCTCTCCAACCCCCTCATCTTCTCCTCTCCTGCCAACACAACACAAACTCACCCACACACAAATGAAGGGAAAAGGGTTCCTGTTTGTTGTTAAGAAATCTTGTCGGGAACGAGAAACCCCTCCTATGGGTAAATTCCTCTTTGATCCAATTTCTTTTAGATGATGATTTGCATGAAAATCAATTCAACCTTAATTATTTTGTCATTTTTAAGTCGTAGCCTGTGTGGGTTATTTCAGTCCCTTGAGAAGTTCAGTGAGGGAGTACATGATCTTGTACTCATGTAAAATTACATGAGCCGACCACCATTTTATTTCAGTAAGGTTGCCTGTAGAGGCTACTTTCATTTATCAAACTGCTCATCAAGCATTGCTGAGCAAATAATGTGAGAAGCTGGACTACATGAAGAAGAATGAGGCATCAGGATTGGAGGAAAATTCGTTAACATCCTGTGATATGCAGATGACACAACCTTGTTTGCTGAAAGTGAAGATGACTTAAAGCACTTATTGATGAAGATCAAAGACTGCAGTCTTCATTATGGATTACACCTCAAGATTAAAAAAAAAAAAATCCTCACAATTGAACCAATAAGCAACACCATGATAAATAGAGAAAAGACTGAAGTTGTCAGGGATTTTATTTTACTTGGATCCACAATTAACAGACCAAGGTGTGCCTAACCCAAGCCATTGTGTTTTCAATTGCCTCATATGAAAGATGGACACCGAAAAAGGAAGACTAAAGAAGAATTGATGCCTTTGAATTGTGGTGCTGGTGAAGACTGTGGAAAATACCATGAACTGCCAGAAGAATAAATAAACCTGTCCCGGAAGAAGTGCAGCCAGGATGTTCCTTAGAAGTGAGAATGACTAGACTTCACCTCAAGTATTTTGGTCATGTTGTCAGAAGGGACCAGACCCTGGAGAAGGAAATCATGCTTAGTAAAGTGGAAGGTCAGTGAAAAAGGGAAAGACCCTCCAAGAGGTGGAGTGACACAATGACTGCCATGACATGTTCAAGCCCTAACAGGGATTGTGAGGATGGTGCAGGACTGAACAGTGTTTTGTTATATGTAGGGTCACTATGAGTTAGAGCCAACTTGATGGCATCTAACAACAATAATATCAAGCATTCTCTATGTGGCAGACAATGCGTTAGGCACTTGAAATATGGACATGGATCAGAAACTTAAAGAGCTCATATTTCAGTCACCAGAAACAGAAATTAAGACCTTTTTCCCCTGAGAGTTAAACCATTTCTAGCCTCAAAATCAACCACCTGACATGGTATCGTATAGGTGATGCTTTGCCTGACCTTTAACTATCTCCCTTATACCTCTCATACCTCAAATTCCAACATTAATGCTTCCTTTGTTTCCTTCTGATAGACTTTGTGGTCTCCTAGAAGTTCATATTAAAATATAAATACTTTTTCCAGAAGGATACGTGTTTTCAATCATTATGGCAAATGCAATATTAATGGTTTTATTTAGCAGTTAACTTAGAGCAAAGTCTTAAGGTTAGGAACACTAAGAAGGAAGGGAGGTCATTTGGAAGGTAAGGGCAGAAGATCCTATTAAACACCATTAACAATTCCATAGTTTTGTGTCTAGAAGACCTGAAGTCGCTTGAGAACTGTTCATGCCTCTTTAAATATTTGCTGTAGCCCAAAATACATGTTCTGTTTTGTTATTCCATGAGAAAAAGAATGTAAGGAGTCTAGTCAACTGCTGTGAAACAGAAGCAGATTCTAAATTTATATCCAAGGAGCTCTGGTAGCATAGTGGCTAAAAGCAGTTGACTGCTAACCAGAAGGCTGGCGGTTCAAACCCACCAGCCACTCCTCGGAAGGAAGGTTGGGCAATCCTACTTCCGTAGTGATACTGCCTCGGAAACCCAAGGAGGGGTCGACTATGAGTCGGGGCCGACTCGACGGCACATAACAACAACAACAACAACAATATTTCACACATAATTTAAAAGCAATTATTTTTCTTATACTTTTGTATTTTCAAAGTTTCTGCAATAAACTTCTATCATACTGCTTTCATAATGGAGTGGAAGTGACCACTAAAAAGAGAAGTCTTGCTGCCACGTTGTATTTTCGTTGTTGCTTGATGGAAGTGATATAAGCGCAAGATAGTTAGCTTAAGGAAAAAGTAAATTAATTAACTCACAGAGCTGAAAAGAAATCAGGAGTAGTTCTAGTGGCAGACAATTCTTTTCTCTTTTTTTTTTTTTTTTTTCCCAACTATTATTGTGGTGAAAAAATATACAAGGCATTTGCCAACATATCAAAGTCCACATTTTATAGCTCAGGAGCATTGATGACATTTTTCATATTGTGTCACCATTATTGCCATACTTTCCAAAATATTTTACTGGCATTAGCATAAACTCAATACCCTCAAGACAAAAGCTTCCCCTTCCTCCCTCCCTCCTACCTCTGTTGTTGTTATTTGCCCCCGAGGTAATCACTAATAAACTTTGGTATATATATGTACCAAGGAGCTCTGGTAGCATAGTGCCTAAGGCACTTGACTGCTAACCAGAAGGCTGGCGGTTCAAACCCACCAACCACCCAACCACTCCTCAGAAGGAAGGTTGGGCAATCCTACTTCTGTAGTGATACTGCCTCGGAAACCCAAGGAGGGGCCGCTATGAGTCGGGGTCGACTCGACGGCACATAACAGCAACAGTGGCATAGTGAATAAGGCCCTTGACTGCTAACTGGAAGGTCAGCAGTTCAAATCCACCAGCTGTTCTACAGAAGGAAGATGGGGCAATCTACTTCTGTAAAGATTTCCAGCCTCTGAAACCCAGTGGGGGTCTCTATGAGTCAGAAATGACTTTATGGCAGTGAATTTTAGTTTGTTTTTTTAATCTAGCAATTATCCCTTCCATCCCCTCCCATTCCTGGTAACCAACAAAGAAAGTTTCCTTCCCATAAACCCTTCCTTGACTTTTTACAACAGTGGACTAATACAATGTTTGTCCTTCTGTGATTGACTTATTTCACTCAGCATAATGTTCTCCATGGTCATCCATGTTACGCAGTGTTTTGCAGATTCTACATTATTCTTTCCACCAGCCGCTCCTCGGAAGGAAGTTTGGCCAATCTTCTTCTGCAGTGATACCGCCTCGGAAACCCAAGGAGGGATCACTATGAGTCAGGTCAGACTCCATGGCACATAACAACAACAACACATTATTCTTTAGGGTTGCCTAGTATTCCATTGTGTGTATGTACCATAGTTTGGTTATCCATT
>NW_006921655.1:3578662-3613773 GCF_000298275.1 Orycteropus afer afer
AGGGGTCACTATGAGTCGGGGCTGACTCAACGGCAAATAACAACAACAACAACAGTTTCTTGGAATAGTTTTGTAGTTTTCTTTGTGTAAGTCTTTTGTGTTGTTTGCAAGATTTATTCCCAAGTATTTTATCTTGTGTGTGTGTGCGTGTGTGTGTGCTTTAGGTGCAAGTTTACAGAGCAGAGTTTGTTTTACATTCAACATTTTGTGTACATCTAGTTTCACTCCCCATTTACCACCCCAACCCTAACCCAGTCTCCCCCTTCCCTGTCCAGTAACTCCCACCCCATGTCTCTTGTAGTTATGACTCCTGTGTGTCCTGCATTTCCCCATGCAAATGTTGCCCTTCTGGTGCAACATTTTATCTTTTTTTGATAGCTATTATAAATGGTATTAATTTCCTTATTTCCTTTTCAGACTTCTATCTCACAATTATCTTGACTTCCTCACCATTTAGAAGTTCTGTAACTTCACTATTGTTTGGTCAACTGGTTCCCTGTTTACAGTCTTGTAAGCTTATTTTACTTTGGATATTTCTATAACTGGGTTGGTTTCTGGGTTATGTTATCATATCTGTTAATCATCAGTTGTTGTTTATTGTTGTTAGTTCTCTATTAGAAGGACTCCCTTTAGCATCTCTTGTAAGGCTGGTCTACTTTTAACAAATTCCCTTAATTTTTGCTTATCTAGAAATCTCACAATTTCACCCTCATATTTGAGGGATAATTTTGCTGGGTATATAATTCTTGGTTGCAATTTTTGTTTCTTTCAGGGTTATATATATATCATCCCATTGCCTTTTCACCTATGTGGTTTCTGCCAAGAAATCAGAACTTAGTCTTATTGGTTTCTATTTATAGGTAGCTTTTCATTTTTCCCATGCTGCTTTCAGGATTCTTTCTTTGTCTTCATTTTTGGTGAGCTTGATTATGATATGTCTTGGTGATTTTCTTTTGAGGTTTATCCTGTTTGGGCTTCGTCAAACTTCTTGAATGGATATATTCTTGTCTTTCATCATATTAGAGAAATTCTCCTCCAACAAATCTTTGACAATTTTCTCTGTGGTTTTATTTGTCTCTTCCTGTTGTACAGTTCTGATTACACATAGGTTATTCCTCCTGATGGTAACCCACATGAATCTTAGGCTTTCTTTATTCTGTTTTGATCGTCTTTCTGATTGATCCCTTAAAACAGTAGTATTGAAGTATTTGTCTTCAATCTCATTAATTCTGTATTCCATTGATTTGATTCTACTCCTTTGTCCATTCAATGTGTTACCTACTTCTGAAATCTTAGTATCAATCTTCTGAATTTCTATTTGTTGTTTTTGTATCATTTCTAATTTTTTGTTTGTCAGTTTGTTTTTTATTGTTTTCCTAAATTGTTCTAGAGTTTTGTCTGTGTTTTGTCAGTGTTTTCCTTGATCTGTCTCTCAATCTGTCGAAGGTATCCAAATATATATATATATATTAGTTCTTTATCAGGGCATTCCAATGCTGTTTCCCTCAGGGATGCTTTCTGGGTTTGCATCCTGGTCACTTGTTTCTAGTACTTTATCTTGCTTTTTTGTGTGGACTGTGATGGTCTGTTGTCTCCAAGACATTTTGGTGTTGTTGTGTTTATGTTTAATTTGTGTTTGTACTTTAGTGTGATTTGTCCAGGATTTTTTTTTCTTTATTTTGTTTTGATATATCTGTGTGAGCAGGGTACTTTGTTCCTCTATTCACTAGCTGCTAGCACTTGGGCACTCACCACCTGTCTCCTGGTGGGTGTCATAGAGAATGAGAATGTGTGTACAGATCTCTGTTAGCTCTTCATAAGAAGCAGTTGAGAGTGAGTTGAACTGGTATTGGCTGCGATCTATTGTTGGTCAGTTGACAAAAGCAAATGGTAGCCCTCACTCAGTGAATGGGGCTGCAGGAGACACAAGTATGGTTGTATTGTGTTGGAACAATTGCTGTCTCTCACTCAGACAAAAAATAAACAATAAAAAACCACCAAAAAATAAAACCAAGAGAACAAAAAACTCAAACCACATAAAAAACAGGAAAAATTGCTGCTAAAAAAGAAAAAAAAATGCAATAAATGAGAAGAAAAATTTTCAATATATATTTTAACAAGTATAAAACAAAGATAATGATAAAAAAAGAGGGGGAAAAGCCACAATGTCTGGAGAAGGTGGAATAAGAAAAAAGACCAAGAGTAAAAGAATAGTAAAGAAAGAATGGGAAAACTGCATAAGGAAAATCAAGGAATAGAAAGAATGAAAAGAAAGAGAAAAAAAGGGGGAACCAGGAAAAAGGAAGAGGAAAGAAAGGAAAAAAAAGGGGGGGGGAGGTAAATAAAGCACCAGGGATGGGAAGGAGAAAAAGGAAGATAAAAAGAATAATTTAGAAGTGTGGAATGTGTCACATGATTCCCAAACTCAGTCAGGGCTGGGATGGAATTCCTGCTGGTCAAGAAGGTGGGTGGAGGCAAGAGAAGGCCAAACCTCTCTTCACCAAGAGTATGTGGAGATAAGAGTAGCAAGACTAATATCATACCTTTCCAGTTGTCAGCCTCCAGTGCAGCCATGCGTGCTGACCCCAGCAAGCAGATCTCACTTCTTTGTTGCCATATAGGTAGGAACACCACTTGCATATATTCAAAATGGTTACACCTACTGCTTGTAAGTATTCAAAATGGCTGTGCCCTCAGGACAGTTGCTAGCAGTCTGCAAGTCTGTTTATCTCCTTCGCTGTTTTCCTTTCTGGTTGTCAGGCACCAATGTAGTCCTTGCCCATGCAATCCTTAGTGAGCAGAGCTGAATCTTATGTTGCTACTGGGAAATATTCAAAATGGCTGTGCATGCAGGACAGCTGGCAGTCTGTAGCTCTGTTTGTCTCCTTACTCATTTTTCATTCAGGTTCTTCTACTAGTTGATGTTTAATCCACTTATTTATCCTTGTCTTCAAAGCTCAGGGTTCCAAGATCATTTTCTGTATTGGTTTCAGCTGATTTCTCATTGCTTTCTTGCAGAGTCTGTGTAGCTTGTCTGCCTATTCTACCTTCTTGCCCAAACTCCTGGGAGAAAATTATTCATGGTCCTCTCAGGCTTCCACATATATTGTAAGCAGAGGCAATGATTGCTTTTCTGGGTGGTGTTTTGTTCTGTTGTACGTAGAGTCCCTTTGAGTTGGAACTTACTCAAAGGCACCTAACGGCAAAAACAATCTTTTTAATAATATTTGTGTTATGAATAGCTAGTGTCTCACTTTGGAGAAAAGGACAAGTAGATTTATTGACCATTATAAAAGGTCTGAATTTTCTAAGCTCAGGATTCCTTTGCTCTAATGCAATTTACTGTGTGTATAGGTGTCACATGGCCCTCTTCACATCATCATCTGTGAATTGGGACCCAAGGAACTGAACAAGAAAATGCTGACACTGTGGCTACTGCTATTGGTGTGAATAATAAAGCCCTTTGTGTCTGACCTAAGTGTCTCATGTCTTCTGCAAGCATCCCTCAAATTATAACAAGTTAACTTGTTAGCTTACAAGTACGATTAAAAATAAAACTAAAAACTCTCAGACAATTCACAATTCTTGTCAACCCAAGGGATCAAAGTAAGGACTAATGACTGTAAAAATGGCCTCTGGTCTTATTTCCTCTGGGACTCTCCTATTCTCCATATCTCATCAGTTTCTATTTATGTCCAACTTCAGTATGTAGACAAAGAAGAAAGATGTTTTTTGCCAATCACACATCTTTGTTCTCTCAGCTCAACTCCCCTAGGGCTATTTATTTCATTGTCTGGATATTGTTCCCAGTAAAACTTTCATTGGCCTAATTTGGATCATGGTTCACCATGATCCAAATATTTATTTCACAGGCATGTTCATGAAGAGTATACTTTCAAGAGTGTGTTTATTAGAAATCATGTACTAAATGTGAATATATTCTTTTAAAATTTATTCATATTCAAAATTTTATAGTTATCAATAAGTCTTCCAATGCTCCTTAATTTACCCCCTCTCTCCGTTTCTCAATATTCAGCTATAGGAAGGATCTGGGGCAGAGACAAAAGCAACATTCCTTAAATAGCTGTTAAGCAAACAAACAAAAAACACTCTTTGTCATCTAGTTGATTCTGACACATAAGACCTTGTAAGACGGATTCGAACTGATCTATAGGGTTTCAAAGACTATAAATCTTTACAGAAGCAGACTGTCACATCTTCCTCCCACAGAGCAACTGGAAGGTAGGTTCAGTTAGCAGCAGAGCTCTTAACCACTGCACTACCAGGGGTCCTTAAATGTCAGTCACCAAAAATCCACTGCCATTGAGTTGTTCCTGACTCATAATGACTCTATAGGATTTCTAAGGCTATAAATCTCTATGGAAGTAGATTGCCTCATTTTACTCCCACAGAGCAGCTGGTGGGTTTGAATCACCGACCTTCTGGTTAGCAGCCAAATGCCTTACCCACTGCACCACCAGAGCTCTTTAAATGGCAGTTAGAAAGGTAAAATAAAACTGAACAACAATTAAATAGTCAAACAACAAATAAGTTGGATAAAATAATTATTTGGAAGGTTGTTCACTCAGCACATTGATTTTAGGCAAAATCACCTACAGCCCCTCTTCCCACTCCTGCTCTGACTCCCATTAATAGTAACACCTCTTCCTTTGCTCCCTTATTTCTATCTATGTCTATCTCCTTGATAGCTCATAAAAGAATAGAAGTGGCTCCTTATGTGTCACATAAATTAAACTCTTGTCAAATACAAAACGTTTTATGTCCATAAAAGAGAAGATATCTAGGCCCTTATTAGGCTTCTAACCAAAAGGTCAGGGTTCAAAACCACCAGCCTCTCCATGGGAGACAGATAAGACAGTGTGTTTCCATAAAGATTTACAGCCTTGGAAACCCTATGGGGCAGTTCTTCTCTGTCCTATAGGGTCACTATGACTTGGAATCGACTAGAAGGCAGTTGATTTGTTAGGTGTTTTTTTTTTTTTTCCCCTATTCCTGGTGGTAAGCAAGATACCTTATAAAAGAATACAAGACAAAACATACCCCAAATTTTGATATATATTATTATAAATAATTCTTTTACTATGAAAAAGAATTACATAAATTCTAAAGACTTTGGTAGATTTTATTTTCCTGTTATTCATTCCCATTTCAAGAAACTTCTGAAAATATAGCTCAATTAAACCAATTAGAATAGTTTTCTATTAAATAACCTGAGCTGTAGGATCCAGGTAAAGGGAGGGAGACAGGCCCCACCTAGGAGGCAGGAAAGGGAAGGAATGCCAGGGACAACAAAATGGTAGAATCCAGGTAAGGGGAGGGTGGAGAGGTTTCGAACAGCTAAGGGAGATGAACTTGTCTGTCAGTTTGTCACACTGTGGTGGCTTGCACATTGCTATGAGGCTTGAGGCTATGCCACCAGTGTTTCAAACACCAGCAGGGTTACACATGGTGCAGAGGTTTCATCACAGTTTACAGACTGAGACAGACTAGGAAGAAAGAAGAGGCCATCCACTTTTCAAAGAACTGGCCAGGGAAAACCTTATGAATAACAGAGAAACACTGTCTGACACATTACTGGGCAACTTTATGAATAGCCCTGAAACATCATCTGAAACAGTGCAGGAAAATCAGTCCCTTAAGTCAGAATGCACTCAAAATACGACTGGGAAAGAGCGGCCCCATCTGAATAGAACCAACCTTAATGATATGGATAAAGTAAAGCTTTCAGGACCTCCATTTGCTGATGTGTCACAACTCAAATTGAGGAGAAACAGCTGCAAGCATCCATTAATAACTGGAACATGGAATGTACAAAGTATGAATCTAGGAAAATTGGAAGTTGTCAAAAAAAGAAATGGACCACATAAAAACCAATATCCTACGTATTACTGAGCTGAAATGGACTGCTTTTGGCCATTCTGAATTACACAACCATACGATCTACTATGTCGGGAGTGACAATTTGAAGAGGAATGGCATGGCATTCATCATCGCAAAGGATGTTTCAAGATCTGTCCTGAAGTACAATGCTGTCAGTGATAAGATAATATCCATACACCTACAAAGAAGACCAGTTCATATGACTATTATTCAAATTTATGTACTAACCACCAAAGCCAAAGATGAATAAATTGAAGATTTTTATCAACTTCAGCAGTCTGAATTTGACTGAACATGCAATCAAGATGTGTTAATTTTCACTGGTGCCTGCGATGCAAAAGTTGGAAATAAAGAAGAATCACCAGTAGCTGGAAAATTTGGCCTTGGTGATAGAAATAATGCTGGAGATTGCATGATAGAATTTTGTAAGACCAATGACTTATTCATTGCAAATACCTTTTTTCAACAACACAAATGGTGATTATACACATGTACTTCACCAGATGGCATACACAGGAATCAAAATGACTACATCTGTGACAAGTGGCAATGGAAAAGCTCAATATCTTTAGTCAAAAGCAGGCCAAGAGCTGATTGTGAAACAGACCATCAACTGCTCATATGCAACTTCAACTTGAAGTTGAAGACAATTAAAACAAGTCCATGCAAGCTAAAATATGACCTTGAATATATCTCTCCTGAATTTAGAGACCATCTAAAGAATAGATTTGAGGCATTGAATACCAATGACTGAAAACCAGAATAATTGTGGGATGACATCAAGAACATCACCCATGAAGAAAGCAAGAGGTCATTAAAAAAATGAGAAAGGAAGAAAAGACCAAAATGGATGTGAGAAGAGACTCTGAAACTTGCCCTTGAGTGGAGAGTAGCTAAAGCAAATGGAAGGACTGACAAGATAAAAGAGCTGAGCAGATTTCAAAGAGCAGCTCGAGCACAGACAAAGCCAATTACTATAATGAAATGTGCAAAGACCTGGAGTTAGAAAACCAAAAGGGAAGAAGATGCTCAGCATTTCTCAAGCTGAAAAAACTGAGGCAAAAAATTTAAGCCTTGAGTTGCAATATTGAAAGATTATATGGGCAAAATATTGAATGATGCAGGAAGCATCAAAAGAAGATGGAAGAAATACACAGAGTCACTACCAAACAGAACTTCATCTATTTCAGGAGTTGACACATGTTCAAGGACCAATGGTACTGAAGGAAGAAGTTGAAGGTGCACTGAAGGAATTGGCAAAAAACAAGGCTCCATGAATTGACAGAACACCCATTGAGATGTTTCAACAAACGGATGCCCTGCTGTAGGCACTCACTCAGCTATGCCAAGAGATTTGGAAGACAGCCACTTAGCCAACTGACTGGAAGAGATCCATATTTGTACCTATTCCAAATAAAAGTGATCCCACAGAATGTGGAAATTATTGAACAATATCATTAATATCTGTTCTGGTTACCTAGTACTCCTCTGACAACAATATACCACAAATGGGATGGTCTTAACAAACAGGAGTTTATTCTCTTACAGTTTGGAAGCATTAAGTCCAAATTTAAAGTGCCAAGCCCTAGGGGCTGGGTGAAAGCCCCTCAACCTTGGGCTCCATCTCTGCCTCCTGCTCCTGCCCCACTGGAGCTAGAGGTTTTCTTAACTCAGACAGCTGTTGGCTGCTGAGGCTGAGAAGCCCAAGGTTGACAAGTAAAAAGGCACAGTCCCATTGTTACCAAACCACATGGCAGACCATTAATTTAAGTCCATTGTAAGTCTCAAGGTTGGCAGAGTACAGCAGGCTGCTGAAGAATGACACGGCTACATGCAGATCCATGCGTGCCATAAACTAGTGACCATTCCCAAGGCTTCTCCTTATATACAGGCAGCAGATCACATCCCAAAGGCAGCTACTCAGCTGCTTGTGGTAGATCCCACCATGGAGTTGATTGCTAGTCTTATCATGGGGAATAACTACCACCAGCTGCCCAGCCGCTTGACCAGGCCCAGCCAAGTGGACACATAAACATAACCACCGCAATATCACATTCAAGTGAAATCTTCCTGAAGATAATTCAAAAATGGTTGTAGAAGTGTATTGATAGAGAACTTCCAGAAATGCAAGCTGGATTCATAAAAGAACATGGAATCAGGGATATCACTGCTGACATCAGATGGATCTTGGCTCAAAACAAAGAATACCAGAAAGATGTTTACTTGTGTTTTATTGACTATGCAAAAACATTTGATTGTGTGGGGTCATAATAAATTGTGGATAACATTGAGAAGAATGGGAATTCCAGAAGACTTAATTGTACTCATGAGGAACTTGTACAGAGACCAGAGGCTGTCATTTGAACAGAACAAGGGGATACTGCATGGTTTGAAATCAAGAAGGGAGTGCATCAGTGTTGTATCCTTTCACCATATTACTCAATCTATATGCTGAGCAAATAATCCAAGAGTCTGGACTATATGAAGAGGAACGCGGCATCAGGATTGGAGAAAGAATCATTAATAACCTGCTATACACTGACTACACAACTTTGCTCACTAAAAGTGAGGATGACTTGAAGCGCTTATCGATGAAGATTGAGGAATAGAGTCTGCAGTATGGACTACATCTCAATAAAAAGAAAACAAAACTCACAACTGGATCTATAAGTAACATCATGATAAATGGAGAAAAGATTGAAGTTGTCAAAGACTTCACACTGCTTGGTTCTACAATCAATGCCAATGGAAGCAGCAGTCAAGACATCAGATGCCAGGAGAGCACTGGCAAATCAGCTGCAAAAGACCTCTTTCAAGTGCTGAGGAGCAAAGATGTCTCCTTGAGGACTAAGGTGTGCCTGACATAAGCCATGGTATTTTCAATCTCCTCATATATATGTGAGAGCTGAACAATGAATAAAGAAGACCAAAGAAGAGTTTATTACATTTTTAAGTTGTGGTGCTGGCAAAGAATGCTGAAAGTACCATGGGCTGCTAAAAGAACTAAGATATCTGTCCTGGAGGAAGTGCAGCCAGAATATTCCTTGGAAGTGAGAATGGCCAGACGTTGTCTCACCTACTTTGGTCATGTTATCAGAAGGGACCATTCCCTGGAGAAAGATGTCATGCTTGGTAAGGTGGAGGGTTGACAAAAGAAGGGAAGGCACTCAATGAGATGGACTGACACAGTGGCTGCGGCAATGGGCTCAAGTATAGCAAGGATCGTGGAGCTGGCGTGGGACCAGGCAGTGTTTCGTTCTGCTGTGCATAGGGTCGATATGAGTCAGAGATGACTTGATAGCACCTAACAACAGTGACAACAGCAGCGTTGAGGTCTCATTAAAATAAGCCCTATAGCCTCTGCCTGGAAACACTCTTCTGTACTCATATACCTTCTTTTGCCAATTTTTTTCCATATTGCTTAGTTCAAATACTGAAATTTTTAGAGTCTTTGCTAAATTTCGATGATGATGTTAAAAGGATGGTTATAGTCTTATGTTTTTGTCTGATTCCTTACACTTATTACTGCACCTTAATCTTTACTAAGAGGGAAGAGAGACCAAGATCCTGAGCTGAAGCCTCAAGACAAAGTCAAATGAGCCAGTTTGGCTTCTGCAGGGTCAGTGAGTCATGGAACAGTCATAGATCCCCTGGAGTTCAAGCCCATTGGCAGGCCAACTGAGGGAAAGGGCTGTAGCTTCTGTAGCAGGATAGGGGCAGCCAACTGGATGATGATGGATTAATTTCACTGGTCTTGGTCTGTTTTTCTTCAGTGGAGACCTGCAAGTTTTTATATCCTTAAACCTGTGCTCATGTGTTGATATAGCTAATGATGAATTTTACAAATCATGATGCTATAAGAGTGACCTCAACCACAATGTCTGTTACTTTAAGTGTCTTCTGACTTCTATGGACCCACAAATTGTCTGCACACTAAATAAATCTAATAGTATGAGCTTTTTATAGGTTAAACCATTTGTAGGTGTGTGTATATCTACCACTTTGGGAGAAATCAGATGACCATAGATTTCATTAGGTCAAACAAATAGACCCACGCTTGTGGATTACACAGAATTAATTACAGAGATGACTTCTATTCCTGACCCAAAGCACATTTATTCACAATAGGAAATCTAGTACATGGGGTAGTTCATAGTAAACCAGAGAGATTCTCCTCCTGATAGACACCTGAAATACCTTCGTAATGGCATTATTATAGAATTATTCTGATCATTTGTTTTTACTGATGAAGGAAATAAGATTCTGTTTGGGCTACAAAACTCTTTATAAAATCTCAATAAATGGGACTCAATAAATCAATGTCTGTCATCTTCATTACTGCACATTTAACAGCCAAATGATTGTGTGAGATGTTAAAACTCTGAAGGTCTGGGCAAAAGAACTACCAGTAGTTGTTTTATAACCTGTATAATTAGTCCCTTAGAATATTTGCTTACAATGCAAATTGATATTTTAAAAAATTCTGGAATAAATAAATTGCTTTGTTATAGCATTACTTTGGGGTAATTCTTTTTTATTATTTAATTTTTTTTATTGTGATTTGGGTGAAGATTTACAGAGCAAATTCACTTTCCATATAGTGGTTCACATACACTTTGTCTCATGACATTGACCACAATTTACTATAATGCAACAGCTCCCCTCCCACTTCCTCCTGATAGTTATCTCTTCCCTGTGTCCACCCTCCATGCACTCCTGCCCCCAGAGCTGTCTCCCTGTGCATAAGCAGCCCTTCTTTCTCCCGTGATTGTTCTCTCCAAGGAGTGTATCTACCTCAGGTAAATGTTTGACTCATACGCCTGTCTTTTGTTTGGCTGGAAGCCACAAGTGTGGGTTCAATTCCAGACCTGAAGGGCAGCTAGGGGCCATAGTCTCAGTGATTCCACCAGGCTCTGTCAGACCAGCAAACCTGGTCCTACTTTGGAGTAATTCTTGATCAAACAAACATAATTTTTTCATTGAACAGTGGAACACAAAACAGATTAGCAAATAATATGATGACCACTCTTCTTTACCAACATGAGACAAATACTATGAAGTATTACAAAAATAAGTCTTCATATGATTAAGAAAAAAAGCAAAACAATAACAACAAGAAGAACAAAAAATCTGGCTGGGGGAAAAGCATTCCATAAAAAGAAGAAACTCAAAGGAAAAATAAGGAGAAGAAACAAATCATTACTCATGCTCAATTGTGAAAGACAGTTTATAATACTCATTCTGTTAGCTCCCACTAACAGTTGCCATCCAGTCAATTCTGACTCATGTTGACTCCATCTGTGTCAGTGTAGAACTGTGTTTCCTAGGGTTTTTCAGAGGCTGATTTTTTGGAAGTAGATCACCAGGCCTTCCTTCTGAGTCACCCATGGGTGAACTTGAACCTTTCAGTTAGCAACTGAATGCTTTAACCATTTACACTACCTAGGGTTAGCTAGATCAATTAAAACTGAAAAGTTTAAATAAACTAGTAAATCTTTCCAATTAAAGATAATTACTAAAGAGTTAGCCTGCTAATTGAAAGGTTGAAGTAGCAAGCCCAAGAGAAAACTAGTATGTGATATTAGTCCTATTTTTTAAGACAGTACATAGATGTCATGCATTTAACTTTCCTGCTGTCCAAATTCATCACCAATCACTGGTCAATCAATTGATAGAATAAAGGAAAAATATCTGTATTTTTATTGTACACAGCAGTAAAGCTGCCAGAAATTTCAAAACTATAAGAGAAGATAAAGGGCAAGAAAGGAGCTCTGGTGACATAGTGCCTAAGGCGTTTGACTGCTAATCAGAAAGTTGGCGGTTCATACCCAACAGCTGCTCTGTGGAAGGAAGATGGGGCAATCTACTTCGATAAAGATTTACTGCCTCAGGAACTCAATAGGGGTTGCTTTGAGTTGGAATCAACTTGATGACAATGAGTTTGGAGGTTTTTTTTTTTTTTGAAAGGGCAAGAAGAAAAAAAAAATCAGTAAAATTTGACCCTCCTCAAATCATCACTTGCCAAGGAAAGACCTTCGTAGCTGGTAGGTAGACAAACTTCCTGCATGAGACTACTGTCACCCCACACACAGAAACACAGGAGGACAGAGACAAAATTTATGCTATGAGGCAGTTGGTGGAATGAAACCTGCTTTCTTATTAGTGGCTGAGATGATATACACTCATTTATTTCATTCATTCTATTTATCCATTTCATCATACATCATACATCCTACAAATGATGATCTGCTTATATAAAGATTATAGCTAAGAGCAGTTCTACTCTGTAACACATGGGGTCATTATGAGTCTGAATCACCTTGACAGCAACTAACGACAGCAACAACTAGAAGCCAAGGACTATTTTATGTGCTGGGATACAGAGATTCAAACAAAGACAAGGCCCACTCTTCTGCAGGGCCACGTCCTTCACTCCCAGATAGATCATACTAAGCCTGATGTGTTTTCTCAGTAAATGTTGGTTAATAATAACACAGAGACAAGAAGAAACTTTTGGCCAAACAATTTAAGGCTCAGTATGTTTCAAATCCACCAGCTACTCCTTGGAAGGAAGGTTGGGTAATCCTACTTCTGTAGTGATACTGCCTCGGAAACCCAAAGAGGGGTTGCTATGAGTCAGGCCCAACTCAATAGCACATAACAACAACAACAACATGTTAAATACTACTTAATGCCCCATCAAATGAACCTAACTGGATGGGAAGGGATCTTTGTTGTTCTTTATGAATTTCAACTAAGCTTTGGTAAGGTCTTAATATTTTTATTATCATTTAGTATTTGTGATTCTTGGTGAACAGAGGCTGTTTCTTCCCTGATATGTATTATTACGTGGATAGGTTAAAAAAGAAGAAAGACAAGAAAATGAGCAGTGAAGTACTCTTACCCAATTGAACAATCTTATTCCACATGATTCATAATTCCAGTTCAGTATCATTGGTACGGGAGCTCTAGTAGCATAGTGGCTAAGACACTTGCCTGCTAACCAGACGGATGGCGGTTCAAACCCACCAGCCACTCCTCGGAAGGAAGGTTGGGCAATCCTACTTCCGTAGTGATACTGCCTCGGAAACCCAAGGAGGGGTCGCTATGAGTAGGGGCCGACTCGACGGCACACAACAACAACAACAACAACATCATTGGTATATATCAGTTGAATTTTGTCTTTTGCTCTCCCTTAAGCTCTTCATTTTCATTTTCCTCTCCTTTCTTCTGAAACCCAAGGTCAGTGGTTCAAATCCAGGTGCTCCATGGGAGAAAGATGTGGCAGTCTGCTTCCATAAAGATTTATAGTTTTGGAAACCCTTCAGGCAGTTCTGCTCTGTCCGATAGGGTTGTTAGGAATTGGAATTAACTAGACAGCAATGGGTACAGGAATCCTAGTTCTTATTTCCTAAATGCATGCTACAAGGCAGTTATCATGTCAGTGCTCTCCAGAGAAGGGTGGAGGTGTAATTGAAGGGGAACCATCTGGAATACTGAAAAATCCACAATATTTCCCTGCACTGGTAAAAGCCTTGTATTCCCCAATACAATTTAGAATTCTGCGGCAAGAGGCATTATTTAGCAGATCAGTTGAAGCACGTGGATGGAACGGCCCATTTGTTTTAAAGCAAAGATTCAGAGCCAATATGGCATCAAGGAGATAATAGTGTTAAATCCAGCAGTTAACAATGTATTTAATTCCTTAGTGGCCTATGAAAGAAGGCAAATTTCCCTGCTGTCTTCTACCTACAGACTGGCTATCCTAACATCTTCCCTGGTCTGCTTTGTAGAACTAGAACTTCCTGCCAGAGAGTATTGGCCTGCTAGGCCAATTCGGCCTTTCCCAGTGGAAGTTTTAGGACTGGTGACCTTATTTCCTTGTGGGAAGGGAGGACTTAAAAGTGAGTCAAATCCAGCCCCTGGGTGTGTTTTTGTGAGGCATCCTTCTTTAGGCACAAGTGTGTAAACCCCTCACACCTGCACATCATTGCATTGCCCAGTTCTAATAATAGGAAACCAAACGCCACATGAACACTGGGCAGAGAAACAAGGCAGGGAGAACAGACAAGTCCCCGCGAGGCGTCTCTAATGCCAGGGCACACATGGTGCCCTGGGCCGTCCAAGGGAGGTGTGACACTGTTTACCAGAGAGTGGCTGCTGCAGCCTGGCTCCCTACGCCCTGTCTGGCCTATGAAATTTTATCTAAATCACAGGAGGCAAAAACATATTACTCTGACCGCAATTCACATTCCGTAGGAGGAGACAGGATTAGAACATTTCTATTCTTGCCCAATGCTGCTAAATTTAAAGTCAATTTAACTGCTACTGCAGTCTTGCTTCAAAAGACCAAAGGCAAGCATCATTTTCTGGTGGCAAAATACTCTGAAATACCACCATGAGCTCTATAGCTGGGTAAAGAAAGATGAGAAGTCACCAACAACAACCACCCTAAAGTCACAGACAAGGTTGCTAGCAATTCCACTTAAACAGCTTCATTTATGACTTTATTCATACCTGCATCCATTCATCCATCCTATCTATCTATCTATCTATCTGACAAGCATTTATTAAGCAACTGCTATGCTTAGTACACTAAGATTAATAAGGCACAGTCTCAGCCCTTAAGAATCATAAAATCTACTAAAGGACTAGGCAGACTATAAATTGCAACAATTCTCCTTCAAATCAAATCTATTCTAACATCTTCCTTCTCCTTTCTACTTCTGTACCTTTCCTAAGCCCCTCTCAGATCTAGAGTTTTTCTTTTTTTCTTTTGCCATTTATTTAAGGATCCTCCTCATCATCTGAAGGGGAGCTCCAATGTACCTGTCTAGCCTTCCTCCTCCGGGAAGCCCGTACAGATTTACCAGGTAAGCCACAGCAGGCATTTCACATAAACTTTACAATTTATTTATTTATTTGGCTTTCTCCTTCACACTACAACCTCCGCTGTACTTTTCTTTATTGCTTTTTTTTTTTAACCACTTCTACCTAAAATAAGTTTTCAGGTTATATTTAATTTCTTACAGTTATTGATAACATGACTAATTTTCCAACTTTTTTCATACTATTTGGAACAGTCAATGGATTATATCTTGTGTCAACCTGGTGGAGACTTTTTTCTATTTATTGCTAGATCTCTGTGACAGGTATCTAAGGCGAGAATCACCTTTTCCTCTCTTCAGCCTGAGGCCACTAAAGATTCCTAGAGAGAAACATGGGTAGGAGTTGTGACAATTAAGGACCCTTTTTGTAATTCTTTTTTAATTTTTCTTCATCACCAATATGAGGGAAATGAATTCTCATCACTATTTTCCTACTTCTGCTTGAAATAATATTCTCACTGCCATCAAGTCAATTCTGACTCATACTGACCGTTCCTCAGGTTTTCTAAGTGGTATCTCTAAGTAAGTAGATTGCCCAGTCTTCCTTCCAAGGATTGGCTGGTGGGTTTGAACTACCAGCCTCTGGTTGGCAGTCAAATGCCTTAGGCACTACACCCCCAGAGCTCCCAAAATAATATTATACATTATTGTTTTACACAGGACAAGAGGCCAACTCTAGGTCTAATGAATGGCCATGAACTTTCTATTCCACCTGTACCTGCACAAACAGTGCCATGGAAGAAAGAATCCAAGAGTCCTATTTTTACCTCCTTTTTCCACCCTAACTATAGCTGACTGAAGAACAGTGAAAGGACCTGCCTGTAAACATCTTGTGCCTCCCTTCCTTCTCCTATGTCCACTGATACCTCAGTGAGGATTTAGGGTAAAGCATCTCTTGGACATGTAGTATTCAAAGCTCTTTGCTCATTTTGATGTCTCTTCTCCTCGGAGAAAATGAAGGAAAATTGTCAAGAAAGAGGAAAAAGGCATTGAAGAATTAGAGTTATGATTAGTATTTGGAGAGGCTAACAAACAGCCCGGGGGAAAGGCTTAGAAATGACCTCAGAATAGAATCTTAGGATGGACTAAACTTAATTTTCACAGAAAAACTAAAGGAAAGATGTGAACTCCTTGGAGTTGTCAGCAAAGAATTCAGCCATTCTGAACTGTGGTGCTTTGCACAGGGAAGGAGTGAGTCCCGGGCCTGGTCTCCTGCCTCCCCAGGCACCCGTTCTGGACTGGCCCTGAAATCGGACACTGAGCTCTCAGCATATTGAAATTGCATCAACTGAAGTCACATTTTCTTTCCATGGAAAAATTATAGCAATGAGATTAGGGTATGATTTAGTACATTTCAAAGGAAAATAAACATTTATTGCAATAAATAACCATAAAATAGTTCTAATAATATTCAACTCTAAAAATATTCACATGGACTGGGAAAATTCAAATATTTCTTTTTCACCGTGTCTGATTTTTCAGAGCACTAAATAAATGATTAGAAATACTGACCTCTAATTCAGGTTCTAGGTTGGCTAACTGCATGACCCTTGGCTGAGCACCAGCTTCTCTGTGACTTATGTCTTTCTCTGTGCAATGGGGGCACTTCTATGTCTTAAAGAACATATTCTGAAATGAGTAAAACAACAAAGAGGTTTGAGCTCTTAAAAAACATGATGGTAACTAAATCTGTATTTTCATTTTCATATGGAAGCCTTTTATTCAACAATTCTGAATAATTCCACCCTACTATGACTCTTCAACACACACAGCAGTGTAGACACAATAAGCAAGAAATTGAAACAGATGTAAAGAAAGGTACAGAAAGGCAAGCAGAGGAGAATAGAGGCAATGTCTGTTCATAAACAAACTTCTCTCTCTCTCTCTTTACTAACAAAAGCACACTTCAATTAGAAAAGATAAATATATGAGTTTCACAGATAGAAAAGATGGCCACTAATATCTTTTCTAGTGAGTAGGCCCAGCACAACTTTCTGAAACCATCTCAAAACGCATCAGCCTCTTTGGCAAATGTTTTCCCCAATTCTGATCTCTCCTTTCTTGGCCCTCACCATTTGTCCAATGTACTGCACCATTAACACATTGTGCTTGTTCACACAATTTGCAGTTCTTTTCAAGGGTTTTACATATCTGTTTTCCACTGGGTTGTAAATATCTGAAAGCAGTCTCTAAGGCTGTTAATTACTAAGTATCTAGTGGGCAGTGGTTCACTCAGTAAATGCTTGTTGGCCAATGAATCTCATCTCCCTGTAACTCTATCCCTCCCTCCTCAGAGCACTCTTCCAGTTTAGCAATTGCTACTGATACCAGTAAGCTGCAAAAGTGATAGTAATATCTGGCCAGGGATTTGTGCATGTTCCCAAACAATGGGTACTTACTGAGCTTCTACAATGAGCATACCCACTGCCAAACCAAACCTACTGCCATTAAGTCAATTCCAACTCACAGCAACCCTAAAGGACAGAAAGAATAACACTTCTCCACAGAATTTCCAAGGCTGTGCTGGTATGGTGCCTAAGGCATTTGACTGCTAACCAAAAGGCAGGCAGTTCAAACCCACCAGCCACTTCTCAGAAGGAAGATTGGGCAATCTATTTCCATAGTGATACCACCTCAGAAACCCAAGAGGAGTCGCTATGAGTCAGATCCAACTCGATGGCAATGAGATCTTTATGGAAGCAGACTGTGCCATCTTTGTCCTGCAGAGCGGCTGGCAAGTTCGTACTGTGAAACTTTTGGTTAGCAGCTGATCGCTTTAATCATTATACCACCAGAGTTCTTTCTTGTAAGCATAGGATCTTTTTTCCTAATAACCCCCAATAGTTCCTTGTTGCCTGCAAGCTGTCCACATACTGAATCAACAGTAGCTACTTGGCTTGAAGTGTAAATTAGTTTTGTGAAAGCCCAGAAAAGAAGTAATGATCTTGAAAGGTAAGGTTTTATTATATAGACCAGAAAAAAGAATAAAAGAGAAAAGTTGGATGGGCTCCACAAGGCTGAGTGCCTGGACTTCTGGGCTTAGAGTTTCTTCCAAGGATGACAGAGACCTGAAAGGTGTGTGACAAAGTTAAAAAAAAAAAAAGAAAAAGTTGTCCATGAAAAAGGGAGGGAAGACTAGCAGGCGTTATGAATGGAATTTAGATGCAGTAAATTTCTGAGAAATCCCTAGTTCTATGACCATGAGGGAAACTCAAAATCTCTGATGAGTTCAGACGACCTCATGGCACAGGGACCATTCTGTCGCTCTTAGGGCATGTGCAGGAAGGCTGCAAGTCTATTGAAAGTCTTGGGTTTTTATGACATGGGAAAAGGGATATCTGAGGGAGATGGATGGGTCTGAGAGAAGCCTCAGATTTTCTTGTTAGAGAAATAGATAGATAAATATTGGTAAATAGATTTAGATATATAGATATAGAGTGAAGATACATTTAAAAAATAATAATAAAAACACTGACTCATAGTGACCCCCACTGGGTTTCCAAGACAGTAAATCTTTATAGAAGTAGATTGCCTCATCTTCCTTCTATGGAGCAGCTGGTGGGTTTGAACTGCCAGCCTTCAGGCTAGCAGTCACTGTGCCATCAGAGCTCCTTTAGAGATATGTAGTTACAGATAAATAACATGGAGAACTTTTCAGGTACTTCCAAGTACAGGTAGCCCCTAACTTATGACAGAGTTGCCTTCCAGTGATTCCATTGTAAGTTGGTTCTGACATAAGTTGAATATGCTTTTTTCTCTATGATTGTCTTTTATTATCAGTATCTTGATAAAGCCAGTCTTTGTCTTTGAATATCTATGGGTGAACATATAAGAATGACAACATCAACAAATTATGCTCTGCAACATTATATGTAGTCTGTTTTACTAATGATAAGATGGACTAAAAATAAAAGATGGTAAGTGCAGCTAGTCATAATACAAACACATCATAAATGGGGACTACCTGTTCTGCACTGGAAAGTGTCTATATCTATAGCTATTGGTTCATTTATCTAGAATTTATATGTCTATGTCTATGTCTATGTCTATGTCTACCATTCCCTGGAAAAGGATGTCATGCTTGGTACGGTGGAGGTTCGACAAAAGAGGGGAAGGCCTTCGACAAGATGGATTGACACAGTGGCTGCGACAATGGGTTCAAGTATAGCAAGGGTCATGGAGTTGGTGCGGGATCCGGCAGTGTTTCGTTCTGCTGTGCATGGGGTCGCTATGAGTCGGAAATGACTCGACGGCACCTAACAACAACAACAACAACATGTATACGTATATGTGTATGTCCTTGGAAGGAACATTGGGCAATCTACTTCCATAGTGATACCACCTCGGACACCCAAGGAGGGATTGCTATGAGTCGGGCCAACTCATTGGCAAACTACAGCAACTTATATATAAACCAAAAAAACCCAAACTCATTGCCATCCAGTCGACTCCAACACATAGTGACCCCTCCTTGGGTTTACGAGGCAGTATCTCTACAGAAGTCCCTCAAGAAGGATATTATGTTTGGTAAAGTAGAGGGTCAGAGAAAAAGGGGAAGAGCCTTGGTGAGATAGATTGACCCAGTGGTTGTAATGACGCGCTCACGCATGGCAACAATTATGAGGATAGCACAGGACTGGAGAATGCTTTGTTCTGTTGTACCTAGGGTTGCTATGAATCGGAACTGATTTAACAACCCCTAACGACAAACAACATCATATATATATAATATATAAACCAGTCTGAAATTAAGCCTTTATTTATCTTCTCAAGCAGACAGTTTTTTTTTTTTCTCTCCAATTTAGAATACTTAGAATAACAATTGTTACCTCTAGTTGTACTTTATAATTGCCTAGAGAGCTTTTAAAAACATTATTTCCTGGACCCCACCCCCAGAAGTTCTGGTTTAATTGGGCCTGGTGGGACTGAGGCAGTGGTGATTTTAAATGTCTCACCAGGTGATTCTGATGGGCAGCCAGGGTTGGGAAACACTGAGTGGCTGACCTAGAGACAGGCGTTCACTTATACAGTTGTAGAGTATTTTTTTTTTTTTTTTTTTACATGATGCCCCACTTAATGGGCCACCCTTATACAAGACAGGAGCAGCTGGTTTCTGGTTTTCCATCCTAAGGTATAATTCATCATGTTATAAAAGTTTGCTAGTTGTCAGTGAAATTGTGCAGTAAATCCCATGCTTATGGGTAAGTTAGCCATTTATCCCTTAAACTGGGACACTTTTGAATGTGAAGTATGCTGCTACAAGAATGCAATTTGGAACAAGTAAGCCATCCTAATTATGAGGGAATTTTATAATTGAGAAAATTTACAGACTTTTGCAATACAACTTATTGCCCCTAGAACAGATTAGCTATCTCATTTGTAAAATGGACTTAATAATACTTAGCTTGCAAGTCAGGTGGGTGTTTAAATTAGGTATATATATATGAAAGACCTTTATCAATGTCAAAGTCTTATATGTAAACTTCATATATTACTAGCTCTGGTGGTGTAGTGCCTAAGGCATTTGACTGTTAACCAGAAGGCTGGTGGTTCAAACCCACCAGCCACTCCTCAGAAGGAAGATTGGACAATCTACTTCTGTAGAGATATTGCCTCAGAAACCCAAGGAGGGGTCGTTATGAGTCGGAAACAACTAGACAGCAGTGAGGTTTTTTGTTGTTGTTGTTTTTTGTTTTTTGGTTATTTAATCCAAAACTCTTGCCATCAGATACTGAGACATTAGAGAGCATTAAAAGAAGGACAGTGATATCTATTAGTTAGCAGCCACATTTCTCTTTAAAACTCATTGTGAAATTGAAGTCAGATGAATCAGAGGAAGAACTCCATCAAGGCCTGTCAAAAGCATCCAGTGTTCTGCCATGTGAGGTGTTTTACTTCTGACCTGTGAAATGCCTTTTACTAAACATCTTGGCTCAGATATTTTGTTGGCCACCTCAAAGGGAATTTACAAATTCAGAATTAGATTTGCAAAAGACTTTTATAACAACAATTAATACTAAATACCTATATTGTGCTTTATAAGTTATAAGACACAATGCAACTTAGTGAAGGCATGGCCTTTGAAGATGTCCACCACTACTGACATCATTTCCTTTGTGGCTTCTTAACCCTTCTTTCCTTGGTTTCCTTATAGTGAAATAGGAATAACAATGCATTCCTCTAAGGTTGCTTGAGAATTGAAGTGGAAAGTATGAGTCAAGTTTGACTCAGTGGCACCTAACAACAAGAGCACGTAAAACCACCACCCATCTGTCAGTTTGTTGTACTGTGTTGCTATGATACTGAAAGCTATGCCACCAGTATCTCAAATACCATCTGTGTCGCCCGTGGTGGACAAGTTTCAGTGGAGTTTCCAGACTAAACTAGACTAGGAAGAAAGGTTTGATGATCTACTTCTGAAAATTAGCCAATGAAAACCCTCTGGGTCACATCAAAATACTGTCCAATTTAGTGATGGAAGATGAACCCCCAAGGTTGGAAGGCATTCAAAATACACAGTGGCTGCAACAATGGACTCAAATACACCAATTGTGATAATGTGCTCATCTGACAGAGTATCTCCTAAGGAGAACTACCTGAAAGCAGGACCTCATGGGCAAAAGGTATGTACATTTCAAGGTTGGTGCCCAATGCCATATACCCTCCAGACACATGGCAAGACTAGGCAATGTGTCATTTCGTTGTATATGGAGTCACTAGGACTCACCGACTCAACAAAAGAGCAAATGAAAGATACATGATAACTGAAAGCTGTTTCTGTTATTATCATCATCACTATCAGCTCATGATCCTCTCAATAACCCATGAAATAAATAGAGCAAGTCAAGTCGTGAGGGTAATATATCTAACAGGAAGAGAAGGATGAGCAAGGGAAGAGAAGGAAAGGGAAGACAATTTCCATTTTACAAGTGTAGATGGATATTGAGGCACAGGTTTATTAATGAAAACAACATATACCTTGTAGTTTAAAATATGAGTCTGACAACTTCATTATATGACTCATTGTTAGGCAAATTCTTAAACTTACCCATCTATCCTGAAGCAAGGCAGCATAGTTTGCACCAGGCCAGCTGAAGGATCTCCTTTAATACCAGCATGGTATACGAGGTATTATGAAGTTGCATCCTTGTGAATGATAACCACTGCCATTCTCTCTTCTATAGCCCTGTCCTCTGGGGTTATTTTCCTAACCTTCCTGGTCATGCACATTTTACTTCCACGTGGTCCAATCCTTGACATTTAGCTAGAGAGTGGAATATCTCCCAACACATTTAGATAATTTATTTGTAGTGCTAAAATGTTTTTATTGCCTAAGCCCAGATTAGGTTGAGCTTTTTTCCTCATTTCCAATACAAGAGAAGTAATTGAGAGAAGTGGCTGAGTGTTATTCCAGGCACAATAGAGTCATTGAACTGGCATGCAAAAATGCAGTGATGGACACAGATGGAAGAGAAAGAATGCCAGAGAAAAGACATCAGAGGCCTCAGTAGCTGAGGTCAGAAAAGATCAAGGAAAATGTGCCCTTTCTCCACCCTATCCCAGGGATGCAAGTCAGGAAAGAGGATGGCCATTGAGTTGGCACTTCATGCAATCTAAGGTTCTTTGCTTATGAGTCTTGATTTGCTCCTTGCAAAGAAGAGATATCGCTGTCCCTACTTGCTGGGAGGAATTGAGTGGGTCAATATTGCTAATACCTTATCCACCAGTTCATAAGTTTCAGTATCTAAATCACAAAGGGTTAGTGAGCTTGCCAACCATGAGAATGTTGTCACCAGGGGCCTGAAAATAACAAATCACTATGTTCTTTTAAAGAATATTTCATTCCAAAGTAAATTTGTAATTCCAAATCTCAAAACAAACATGAATCTAAGTCTTCCATTGGCCCAACCAAAACCTGAACTCATTGCCATCAAGTCATTTCTAACACATTGTTGTTGTTGTTATTTGCCTTCGAGTCGGCCCCGACTCATAGCGACCCCTCCTTGGGTTTCCGAGGCAGTATCGCTACGGAAGTAGGATTGCCCAACCTTCCTTCCGAGGAGTGGCTGGTGGGTTTGAACCGTCAGCCTTCTGGTTAGTAGTCAAGTGCCTTTAGCCACAACACATAGCGGCCCCCAATTGGTTTCCAAGGTTGTAAATCTTTACAAAAGTAGATCTTCCTGTCTTCCTTCCATGGAGGTCCATGTGGGCTAGTGCGCTATAATTTTTCAGCTCACTGGGCTCTATAAATTTGAGTTTTTGAATTCACAGATAACATTCAGTTGGGTGAATTAATTCAGATGCCCTGAGACCGGGCTACAAGTCTAGGCATCTAATCTGAATCTGTAACTGAGGACAGTGTCAGGAAAAGTTGGGCATCCTATTTCCTCACTGTCAACGCATTCTTTCTTCAATGAATGGTTTAATGTAGCTAAATTGGTTGACTTCTTACCTAGGCTTGCCATAAGCTTGTTCAAGATGCTTGAAATAAAAGCAGGACCAGACTCTGATATGGTGTTCACAGAACAGCCAAATCAGGTCACATCCTATTTCACAGAACACGTTACGGACAATAAGCAACACATGACTGTACTGAGATCCATAGAAAGAGAAAGAGCGTAGAATTGAAGCAATGACCCTCCAGGCCATGCATGATCACAGTAGGAAACTAGCAAAGCCTAGGTCTCTGGGTGGCACAAATAGTTTATGCTCATCTAAGGTACAAAAAAGGAGTTCTGTTAAGGCATTTGGCTGCTAACCAAAAGGTCAGTGATTCAAACTCACCAGCTGCTTTGCAGAAGAAAGATGGGGCAGTCTGTTTCTGTAAAGATTTCCAGCCTTGGAAACCCAATGGGGATTGCTATGATTTGGAATCAACATAATGAGAATGAATTTGGATTTTTTTTTTTTTTAAGTGTCCAAAAACTTAGCAACTCAAATCTACCCAGTGGTGCCATAAAAGTAAGTCTTGGTGATCTTCTTCCGAAAAATCAGCTGCTACAAACCGTGTGGAGCACAGGTCTACTCTGACATACATGGGATCACCATGAGTTGGAATTGACTCCACAGCAACTGGTAGGACGGACTCAACATTCTCCCCTCCCTAGCCCTTTCTTCCCTTTCCCCTCCCCCTTTCTTGCCCTGTAACGATACACATACACACATGTGCGCGCACACACACACACGCACACACACATGCACACATCCCAGAACTGGATGGAAGCCTAATGGCAATTCCATACCAACTTTTAACCTCCCCAAATTAGCAGGTTCCCACTGCCATGTGCCAAGGTACCAATGAGCTTCCTGGTACCACCCTGCAATTCAGAGTGGGTACATTGGTAAGATGATAGCTGTGCCTCTGCTGCAGTCTGCCTCAGGAACCCCGCTTTCTTATGGTTTTTTAACTTTAGCAGTAATGAGTCTCTTGGTACTGAAAACCAGGCCAAGGAATGGAGAAGGGATTCCAGACTAAATGTGAAAAGGGGAAGAAAATAAAACACCCATTTTCAAATCATAAGGCAGGAAAAAACAGGAGCAAGAACCAGTCATTAAAGATATTTTTTATAGAACTCATGACAACTAAAAATTTACTTTGTATATAAAAGACAACTACATTCATTGATTGTAAACTAAATAAAAATGACTATATGTATTTCTGTTTTCTTGCTTAAATTTTTAATTCTAAAATCAATTCTTTTCTTACATTATACAACTTTGTGTGAATTGCTCATTTCATATTTTAACTATAGAAAGATTCTACAAACTCAAAATTTGAGTTGACTGAATTGTAAAAATCAGACTGAGAAAAACTCCCCTTTACCCACTCCTTCATGTTTAGCTTTCTGTTTATACAGCCTTTAGAGAATGATCCAAATCTTCTCATCAAATATAACCCTATTTGCAATTTATAAGGTAGCTAACGTCTCATCACACTTTCAGATCTCATCAAAGTTTCTTCCTGGAGTTCATCTCACTTAACTTCCTTTGTTATTTTCTCCTATTTTTTCATACATCCATTTAACAAATATTTATGTGCTAGGAATACAGCAGAGATTAAATTGAATACATATCTCAGCCTTTATTTAAGTAGAGAAAGAGATGAACAATAAAAACATAAATATTTACAATTTGTTATATGTTTCATGGTGACAGGCTAAAGAAAAGAATTAAAGATAGAAGGAAGACAGTGATGTTATTGTGTTTACCAGCTTAGAGTGATTAAGTGCTGCTTCTTTGAGAAAGTGAGTCCCAGCACCACTAGTAGTTAGAGAGCAAGTGATGTTAACTTTCTAATTGTAATTAGCAATTCTCTTATTAGAGAGTTAGAGACCTAATTCTCTTATTAGGTCTTAAGTGACTTTCAGACAACCTCCAACAAGCTTTTAGACACCAGATTAAAAAAAAAAAAAAAAAAGTTCTTATTTAGCACACTCTGTGTTCACTGTGACTGGCACCATGACGGAAGCAAAGCAACAGAAATAAAAAATAACTTTGTATGTATTTTTCCACTTCAAGTAAAGTGCACCCTCTCGAGGGCATATGAATCATCATATGCTGTAAATCCAAGCTGCACTGAAGGCATTGGTGAGAAATAAGATTTCAGGAATTGATGGAATACCAATTGAGATGTTTCAACAAACAGATGCAATGCTGGAAGTGCTCACTTCTCTAGGCAAGAAATTTGGAAAACAGCTACCTGACCCACTGACTAGAAGAAATCCATATTTGTGCCCATTCCAAAGAATGGTGATCCAACAGAATGCTGAAATTATCAGACAATATTATTAATATCACATGCAAATAAGATTTTGCTGAAGATAATTCAAAAATGGGTGCAGCGGTACATTGACAGGGAACTGCCAGAAATTCAAGCTCCATTCAGAAGAGAACACAGAACAATGGACATCATTGCTGATGTCAGATGGATCTTGGTTGAAAGCAGAGAATTCCACAAAGATATTTTCCTGTATTTTATTGACTATGCAAAGACATTTGACTATTTAGATCATAACAAATTATAGATAAAATTACAAAGAATAAGAATTCTAGAATTGTTTATTATGGTCATGCACGAACTATCCATAGATCAAGAGACAGTCGTTTCAACAGAACAAGGGCATACTAAATGAAATAGATGTGCTAGGTTTGGATCCTTTCATCTTGCTTATTCAGTCTGTATACTGAGCAAATAATCTGAGAAGCTGGACAATATGGAGGCGAATGTGGCATCAGGATTGGAGGAAACTCATTAACAACCTAGGATGTGCCTATGACACTATTTTGCTTGCTGAAAGATGACTTGAAGCACTTACTGATGAAAGTAAAATACTATACAGCCTTCAGGATGGAGTACACGAGAATGTGAATAAAACACAAATCCTTACAACTGGGTCTATTAAAAGTGTCATGATAAACAGTGAAGAGATTGAAGTTGACAGGAATTTCATTCTTCTTGAATCCACAATCAATGCTCATGAAAGCAGCAGTCAACAAAATGAATGACATATTATATGGGACAAATCTGCAGCAAAATCTTAAAAGCTTTAAAATTTTAAAAAGCTAAGATGTCACTTTGATGATTAAGGTGTACTTGATCCAAGCCATGATATTTTCAATCACTTTATATGCATGTGAAAGTTGGACAATGAAAAAGGAACATATAAAAAGAATTGACTTACTCAAATTGTGTTAGTGAAGAATATTGATTTTATCAGGTATTGCAAATTGGTCTTGGAGGAAGTACAGCAAAATGCTCCTTAGAAGTAAGGAAGGTGAGACCTTGTCTCACTTACATTGAACATGTCATTAGGAGGGCTCAATCACTGGAGAAGGACATCATGCTTGGTAAAATAGAGGGTCAGTGGAAAAAAAGGGAGAAAGTCAATGACATGGATTGACACAGTGGCTGCTGCAATAGGCTTAAACATATCAATGATTGTGAAGATGGAGTAGGACCAGGCAGTGTTTCATTCTGTTATACATAAGGGTTCTATGAATAGGAGCTGACCTGACTGCATCTAATAATAACAACAATCATAGGGGTTCTTCCTTTAAAGTTCTTTCAGCATTATGTTAGTTAGGTGCCATCGAGTCAAATGCCTATGGTGTTGGATTAACATCAGAGGTATCAAGATATACAGATATCTTACTGTAGTTATTTCATAGCTTGGCCAACTACAAGGAACTATAAGCAGTTATATCCAATAGAATTGAACGTTGGGCTCACCTAGCACGTAAAAGGAACTAGTGATTCTTGAAGAAATACTAATTCCCGCTTGAGGCAGGAAAAGTTTTAGGTGTGCCTAAGACTTATTATAGGAGCTCTGGTAGCATAGTGCCTAAGGCATTTGACTGCTAACCAGAAGGCTGGCGGTTCAAACCCACAAGCCACTCCTCGGAAGAAAGGTTGGGCAATCCTACTTCCGTAGTGATACTGCCTCGGAAACCCAAGGAGGGGTCGCTATAAGTCGGGGCCGACTCGACGGCTAACAACAACAACAAGACTTATTATTGCATCACAAAATTACAGGAGTGCTCAAAATCTGACATAGGAGCCAAAATGAAGGAGCTATTCAATGGACTAAATTCTATCAATTTTGAGCATTAACGTGAACAAAGGCAGTAATATATTGTAACATGTTGAATTAAAGAATGAATTCATGAGTTGACACTAATACTATGAGCAATAAATGAATGAGTGAATTAATGAATGAATGTAAGGAGTTGCAAGGAAAAGCTCTCATTTGGAGAAGAATACCAAGTAATAATAAGATATATTAGAATGTGAAAATTTTCATTTTGCAATTATCATAATAAGTAATCCAGTGAGGAATTCATCAATGACGGTAAATTTATTGGTTAAAAAATTAGGAGATTCATAGCACCTGCTGTATGGAAGATGAATTCGCTCTATAAAGTTTCACCTAAATCACAACAAAATTAAAAAAAAAAAATTAGAAAATTCACCCAGTCTCAAAATGTTACTTATTATCGCTTAGAGGGAAAGATAACTTAATAAAGAAAAAATCTGGAGACCATCAACTTAATAAAATGATTCAACTTAGTATCACCATATTTTAAAAATCACTGAGAGTACATCGTCACCTATGTCACCTTTCTGCCAAACATGTTCAGACAAAATCTAGTCATGAGGAAACAACCATATAAATTCAAATTGAGGAATATTCTGACACACATCCAGCGCACACTATCTGAAGAGAGAGAGACTAAAGAATCTAGTTGAAAGTATATGGATGTTTACTGAACTATTCTTAAAACTTTTCTATAAGACAGAAAATTAAAATAAAACAACAACAAAAACATTCTCAAACAGAAAACAGAAAAGGATCAATAGTCCCTCAGTGTAAGGCCTAAATAAGTCCCTGATGGAGCAAACAGTTTGTGTTTGACAGTAATCTGAAGGTTGGTGCTTCCAATCCATCCTTTGGCACTGCAGAAGAAAGGACTGGAGACTTGCTTCCATAAAAAAAATTACAGACAGCCAAGAAAACCTTCCGGAGCACTGCTACTTAGTAGCACGTGAGGTCCCCATGCATCAGAATCAACTTGACAGCAACGGGTTTATTTTTGGTTTAGATAAAGCCTAAAGTGCACACATATAAACAAGTTCATGAATTTTTATGTATGCTCAACTTTCAATCTTTACGGATGCTTGTTTTCTGGTTTTTGTGTTCCAGGTAGAAAACTTGTTGGATTGTTAAATGTGGATGAATGGGAATCTCTGATATTAATTATAACATTAACAATTAAAGTAAGAATATAATTATGAAGAAAATAGAAAAGAAATACATAATAAATATGTCATTAGTTACATAGTCAAACAACATTGTGAAGTGTATGTGAGAACAAGAAAATATTATAAAATATAAATTGTAAAAGACATTTGTCATGTTTGTGGCAAATGTCACTGCTGTGAATGTAGAAACTCCCATCTAAGTATCTCTCTTCTCCAAGGTAGAAGCCAGAACTCTCTCCTCAGATTCCTTAGTAGGTGGAGCATAGGCATGTGACTTGACTCCTACCAATCAGATGCATCAATGAGAATTTTTGATTTGTAATTGATCCAGGTGAGACAAGAGTGTGCAGAATCCATCTTTCAGTAAGTGTGGTAGAAGAGGCTTTTGGTGCAAAGAATGAAAAAGCTTCTGTTATCTAGTTACCAGCATAGTCATTGCAATCTGCGAAGCCTCAGCAGAGCTGCAGCACCAGATCCATCTTTCTTAGGGCAGCGCTCAGAGCGTGGTTTGGCCACTATTCCTAGCTGCATAGCCTCTAACTCTCCGGCCCTCAAATGGAACTGATGAGCTTCTTAATTTCCCTTAACTGATTTCTTTTCTGCTTAAACTAGCTATGGTAAATTCTGGTTTTGCAACTGAGACCTCTGACAGGTCTGGCACGCTGACTTCCAGATTTGCCATGTCCCATGGCATTTCAGGATAATCTAGGTTAGAATATCCTTATTACATTCTCTTACTCTATCTTCACATCTATGTGTTTTATCTCATTCCTAAATACGTTGAATAGTGATGATATAAATTATTTTGTTAAACAAAAATCTCAGGGCTATCATATATTCATTCACAGGGTCATCATCTCATTTCTAGAGATGGGCCAACCTGCTGGTTCTTGGATTTTGAAAACATTTCCAAACACTTTTCACTGGTCTCTCGGTTTGTCATAGCCTCAATCACAAGTGATGATTTTGAGAGATTTAATCCATATGTTTCTAATTGACATAGAGTCAAGTCATCCAAGTGGTTCTCTTAAATGGTAAAATGATGCCCAAGAAAGCAGAAAATTCTGTTAATGATTTTTTTTTCCTATTTGTATTAGACTGGGGTGTTTGCAATATCACAGAGTGGGAAATAACTTCAGAACTTGGCCCAATAATTTTCCTTTACCTCAATATCAATTTTATCCAAAACTGAGTTATAGTAATATATTTTGGGATAGTTTTCTTCTTTGTAGTATAGTCACTTTTCAGTTTGTGTGCAGCTGAAACATAACCTGAGTTCAGGATGCCTTGGCAGCACTGATCATGTGGGTGGACTAATCTTTCCTGACTTAAAGTTTACGTGACAGGGACATGTCAGCGAATTGGGTCCACAATAACACTGACAGTGTGGAAAACATTTTTTTCCCACTCCATCAACCATATTTGCTTTGAAATTAAGGGGCATAGTTACTGATGAAGCAATGGCAGAAAGAGTGTTGAGATGTCCCGAAATTTTTGTCTAAACCTTCCAACTCCCCCATACCAACACATCTGTCTTAGTTAAACACCACTGAATTAAGATTGTTAACCCAATAGGTCAATTCACATTTTCACTGCACATTTTTATTTCCACTTCACTTTATTTCCAATATGACACTTCCACATTGATTTGTGACAATCAATCCCAGGAGACTATGCCCAACACACATACCCCTGCCCCGCCACCAATAATATCTATTTTTGGTAGTAATCATGGAGTAGCTATTAAGAATGCAATTTAACCTACTGAAAAATTCTCTTTTTCATAGAAAATTTATCCATTTTCAACAAAAATGTTTTGAACCCAAGCAGGCACATGAGAAGTAGGCATGGTGGCACAGTGGTTATGTGCTCAGCTGCTAACTGAAAGGTATGTGCTTCAAACCCACCAGCCACTCTGCAAAAGAAAGATGTGAGTCTGATTCTGTAAATGATTACAGCCTTAAGAACCCTTTGGGGCAGTTCTACTCTGGCTTACAGTGCTGCTATGAGTCGAGTGCTGTTTGGTTTTTGGTGCACATGGGACTGTGCTAGCCCTTCTGTTGTTATTAGGAACTGTTAAGTCAGTTCTGATCTATAGCAACCCCATGGACATCAGAAGGAAACACAGCCCAGTCCTGCTCCATGCTCACAATCTTTGCTATGTGTGAGCCCATTGTGGCAGCCACAGTGTCAATCCATCTAGTGGAGCATCTTCCCCTTTTATGCTGACCCTCTGCTTCACCAAGCATGATATCCTTCTCTAGGGACTGGTCCATTCTGACAACATGACTAAAGTATGTGAGACAAAGTCTAGCCATTCTCATGTCTAAGGAGCATTCTGGCTGTACTTCTTCCAAGACAGATTCGTTCTTTCTTCCAGCAGCCCATGGGTACTTTCAATATTCTTTGCCAATACCATAATTCAAATGCATCGGTTCTGTGGACATATTTATTAACTGTCCTATTTTCACATGCTTGTGAGGCAATTAAAAACACCATGACTTGGGTCAGGCACACCTTAGTCTTCTAAGTGACATCTTTGTTATGTAATGCTTTAAAGAGGTCTTTTGCAGCACATTTACCCAGTACAATATGTCATCTGATTTCTTGACTGTGGCTTCCATGGTTGTTGATTGTGGATCCAAGTAAAATGAAATCCTTGACAACTTCAATCTTTTCTCCATTTATTGTGATGTTGCTTGTTTGTCCAGTTGTGAGAACTTTTGTTTTATTTTTGTTGGTGTCATCTATACTGAAAACTGTAACCTTAGATCTTCATCAGTGAGTGCTTCAAGTCTTCTTCACTTTCAGCAAGTGAGGTTGTGTTATCTGTATATTGTAGAGTGTTAATAAATCTTCCTTCAACGTGATGCCACATTTTTCTTTATATAGTTCAGCATCTTGGATTATTTGCTCAGATACCGTGGTGGCTTGTGTTGCTGTGACACTGAAAGATATGTCACCAGTATTTCAAATACCAGCAGGTTCACCCATGGTAGACAGGTTTCAGTGGAGCTTCGATCTAGACTAAGACAGACTAGGAAAAAAGGAAGTAGCAGTCCACTTCCAAAAAAATGTCCCCTGAAAATCTTACAGCAGTGAATTGTCCCTCTACTAGATTTCATGTACCATTGCCCCAACATTCACTGTGCTCCAATCCTATTGACCTTCATTTTCTTATCTCTGTAAGTCTTTCCTACCTAAGATCTATGCATATGCTGTTCACTCTACCTAAAATTCCCTCTTCTCCTTTCTTAACTTCACAAATATTGTTGTTGTTAGCTGTCATTGAATTGGCTCCTAACTCATGAACACACCACGCACAATGGAATGAAACACTGCCTGGTCATGGTGCATCCCAATGTTCGGTTGTGGCTATGATACTAAACAGGGATTCAATGGAGACTCCAGACCAATGTGGACTAAGAAGAAAGGTCTAGAGATCTACTTTTGAAAATATCTATGGATGCTCACAAATAGATACACACTCTTCCCAGATAACTACTTTTTATTCTTAATTCCTCAGATTAAGTTACTTTCTTCAGAGAGTTCTTACCTCAACACTCAATATAAATTATCCGTTAGTATCCTCATGTCTTCGTAAAACATAAGAATTTTGTGATTAAATATTAATTTGATTATTTTCTTTTTATCTTCCACAAGACTGTAAGCTACACAAAGGAAAGGACCAAGTTTGTTTTGCTAATTACAGTGCACCTGGTGTTTTTAGAACCGGTTCTGACATATGGCCACATATAATCCATTGAAAGAGAGTTGCCTGTTCACTTCTTAATCTGATGGATGTTGAATAGACAGTATGTTTATACCCAAGATATAAACCTCATGAATAAAATACACAGCCTTACTTCCATATAAGCAGTTATTCCTTTGCAGATTAGTCTAAACAGAAGTTTCCTGGTAATCTTTTCAGACATTTCTGTGAAATCTGGCCAAATGTTATGTGTCATAAAACTTTATTCCACAAAATTCATTTGTGTTTATATTATGTCCAACCCAGAGCAAGAGGTCTGGAAGTGGTTGTTCATCTAAGTGGAATAAAAAATGCAATGAGTAAGCTATCGTTTTTATACCACTTCATATTAACCATCTCTCTAAGTGCTTCATTTATCTATTCCTTGCTGTTAACTATAATTACCGGATGTGAATAAGCTTCCAGAATTTCTGAACATGAACAACAACAGAAAAAAAAAAAAAAAAAAGCCAGGAATAGTTTCAAATTGTTCTAGTCATTCTGTCTCATTTGGGTGACCTGCGCTCTTCCAATCTACTAGTAAAATGTTTAAAATGTCTGACTAGAAGAAATTCCATGTTATTGAGAAGAGTCAGGGCCAGTTTTAATGAAGCATGAGGAAATAATAGCAAATAAAGGGAAAAATTGGTGTTTCATGAGATGAGGGACCCTGCATCTTCCTGGCTGACTTTCAGAAGTCATCACCTGATGCAAGAGCTCCTTTTCTGATGACTTTTAATTAATAATATTTCTGGCTCAACCTGTCTGTTATGTTTCCTTGTGTGAGATGACAATTGGGATCCAAGTTGGCCAGGCATCCAGGTAGTAAGAAAGAACAAGCACTTAGATAACCTGATGCCCTACTATATGACATCATATTTCCCACTACAAAGATGGAATAAGTGGCAATGGCTCCTGCCTTCAAGAAGTTCACTGTCTTTAAGTAGGGATGAGGTTGCGGTTGCTGGGGGAACTTAGACATGGTAATAGCCATAATCCATAAGCAAATGCCATATGCTGTAAAAGCACAGAGGGAAGAGAAGAATTCTAAGTAAAGGTCTTGAATACTATTGTGATGCAGTGAATTACTTAGTATGACTCTTCTAATTGTGATCTTTGTGGTTCACCAGATGACTGGGTGGAATTATGTCAATGTGCAGTGCTTGTGGTTCACCAAGGGGACTGAATAGCTTGTTAGCAATCTAAATAAGATACATGGCACCCTTGTGGGGGTGAGAAGATGGCAATAAGGTATATGAAAACCTAATGTGGGGACTGGTCAGTTTTGTCATTTAGCTAGGCTGAAAATGAGCCCTCCTAGAAGTAGAAAAGGGAATCTCATCGCCATCAAGATCGATGAGTCGGAGGTGGAGTAGAGAGTGTCCATGGACCTGAGATCCCTGTGCTAGACCTCCTTAGCAGAGAGACCAACAGAGAGACAGTGGCAGCAGAGGCAGCAGAGGCAGCAGAACCTAGAGACTACGAGACAGAGCTGGGGGCCTGCAAGCCCATGGAGCAAGAAAGCTGAGTGCGGCTTTGGGCAGGAGTCTTGCTGGTGGTGTGGGGTGCACCTTAGTGCACTTATTGGCAGAGCTAAAAAAACTTTGTAACACTTGATGGAGCAGGGAAGAGGCCAGGCCGAGAGGCCAATGCCGAAAGAGAGGTGTGCCTTCGAGCATGGCCAAAGGAAGGTTGTCCTAATTATTGAATTGCATCCTGAGCACTCCTGAACCTGAATTGTAACCTGTTACTTCCCTAATAAACCTGATAATTTTGAGTATTGTCTGTGATTTCTGTGTGACATAGCAACAAATTATCAAACCCAATAGAGAGATAGTGAGTGCCGGGAGAGGGACGACCAGTGTCAAAATTGGTAAAAAGGCTGGAGGGTGGTGGCATGTCTGGCCTTATAGGAATAAGCCTTGGGCTGCTGATGTGATTCTGTCCCCTGCCCCTGTGAAGTTAGAGGAGGTCAAAGGATGCCACCTCCCTGCCCTTTTAGCAACTATGAAGAGAAATAAATGGCCTCAGTTGCATCTAGTAACACTGCTCTATTTATTCATTTATTTACCTATTGTGTTGGTCTCCAAAACCACCCTCTCATTCTGTGATTCCCTAAAAAGACTCATAGCACGTGGCATGTAGGCATATTCATAGCTATGAAAAGATCCAAACCAAAGTCAGCAAAGAGAAAGACACATTAGGTGAAGGTCAGAGGAAGCTAGGCACAAACTTCCAAGTGTCCTTTCCCAGTGGAGTCACAAAGGACACAATTTCTCCAGCAATGCGCAGTGATAACATGTGTGAAATGACTGGAATTTGGTCACTTAGGCACACTCTGCCTACTGCATACAAATATTTCAGATTCCCAGAAGAAACACAAGTGTTCAGCATAAACCCCATTATTTGTATTCACAGTTTAGGTACAGTGAGCCACTCTTAACAGTTCTAGGAATGGTAAAAATCTTCTTAAAACCCAAGTTCCCAGACACCAGCCAATGGCCAACTTTACAATTAGGCTTTCTAGAGATAGCAGTTTCAGGCCTGCTATATTAACTCTTTTCTGCATACCTACCAAATTATTTGCTTATATTGGTGTATATTCATTTAGAAAGAGGAGGGCTGGTGAATTTGTATGCTAGATTCAATCCATGTTATAGAACACTGGGTCTTCCTTTTTGAATGGCATACATTAATAACTATTTTCTGTGGTGTGCTGGAGCCACTTGTTGTTGTTGTTGTTGTTGTTAAGTGCCGTCGAGTCGTTTCCGACTCATAGCGACCCCATGCATGGCAGACCGAAACACTGCCC
>NW_006921655.1:3617263-3638579 GCF_000298275.1 Orycteropus afer afer
TTTAAACCATATTAGTATCCCCTTGTTGTGAAAATAATCCTGTGCTCAAATGTATTTACTAATTCAATAAATGTGAAATATAGAAAAAGACAAGCTAAGTCCCTGCCTTGATGGAACCGTGGAGGAAACAGATAATAAATACAAATATGGCAGGGCAAACCTTGCTCACATTAATTTGTATTCTCCTTCACTACCATACAAGATTCAAAAGAAAAGTATTTTTCCTTTTCCTATTCCAACAAGTTTTATCTGTGTCTGAGCTCCCCAATTTTTAATAAATACAGTGATTGAAGGTTTCCTGAAGATAGCCTCCTCCCCCAAAATAATTATCTACTGGCTTTTGTTTTGGGAGTAAAAGTCAAATGAGAGAAGCTGGTTCTGGGAGTAGAGAAGTACAACTGGCCTTAGAATCGTTAGTTTCACTGATGTGAGGGAGAGTTGTGAGGGAAAGCAGGTAGGAAAGTGACCCTCAACTGTGTCACGTACCAAGAGTGGTACCTGCCCCCATCTCCACCCCAGTCCTATGAAACATAGTGCATATATGACCTACTTGGAGGAGTGACAGAGACTCTGAAGGAATGGCACAAGGAGGCCATTGTTCTGGTTACCTAGTACTGCTCTGATAAAAATATACCACAAATGGGATGGCCTTAACAAACAGGAGTTTATTCTCTCACAGTCTGGAGGCTTTAAGTCCACGTTCAAAGTGCCATGCTCTAGGGGCTGGGTGAAAGCCCCTCAACGTTGGGGTCCAGCTCTGCCTCCTGCTCCTGGCCCACTGGAGCTAGAGGCTTTTCCTCACTCAGACAGCTGCTAGCTGCTGAGGCTAATAAGCCCAAGGTTGACAAGTAGAAAGGCACAGTCCTGAAGCTACCAAACCACACGGCAGGCCATTATTTTAAGTCCCAAAGTCGACAGAGCATGGTAGGCTGCTGAACAACGACATGACTACATGCAGGGTACAATCGTGCTGTAAGCTAGAGACCATTCCCCAAGGCTTCTGCTTATATAGCAAACAGACCACATTCCCTAAGGCAGCTACTCAGCTGCTCACAGTAGATTCCACCATGGAGTTGATTACCAGTCTCATCATGGGGAGTACTACATCCAGCTGCTCAGCCACTCAACCAGGTCCAGCCAAGTTCACAAACTGAACTACCACAGCTGTAAAGGCAACAGTGGGAAGAGTGGTCTTAGGAACTAAACTAAAGATCCCTGTGCTCACAGGTGGTACAGAGCTAATAGCAACACTTACAGAGCTCCTACCCCTCTCTGGATATTGTTTTAATTGTATCACATGCTTTAACACTTTTAACCCACACAATAGCCCTATGAGGTGGTTACCATTATGTTCTGCATTTTACAGAAGAGGAAACTGAGACACAGAGAGGCTAGGCAACATTCTCACACAGATAGGAAGTGTCCGTTTTATTCTCAGTTACTTGGCTCCAGAAGCCTTATGTTTAAGCACTATGTATGCTGCCTATCAAATGAGCACATTCACTTTAAATGAAACGTTTAGTGTAGACAATGACCATCTATATGGCAATCATGATGGTGGGGAACTAGAGGCTCTTCCACCATTTTTAGAGTGCAACTTATGCCTCTAAATTTCAGGGCTATCCAGGGAAGGAAGGACCGGCTCACAAACTGTGACAGAGATTTCATGCTTCCCTGGCAAATGAAGATTCAAAATCAAATGTAATAAGTTTCTGCTTCTCTACCATAAAGCAGTTCCCAGTCAGATGGGCAAATTCAATCCCATCAAAAAATATTATCGAAGGCCCCTCTCCATGCTCCTCCACCAGCCCAAGCATGCCTCTGACTTTTCTAACACTATCATTTGGGACAATTTTCTGCCAAGATATTTTCATTTAGAAACAGGAGGTTATAGCCAATGTCAGGAAGTGCTCAACCTTTCCAACATCAAATGTATACGAATATCTGGTTCATCAGCCAGCCCTGCCTTGCTGTTCAACTCATTGTGTCCCATGGGGCTAGAAATGATATTTCTCAATTGTGAGCATATCTTTGTCAGAAAGCCTTTGTGACACAAGACAAAAAATTTAAACTAAACAAAAACATCATGCAGGGAGAGAAATTTACATAACACGCAGACAGATCCCAGGAAAATGGAAATAGCAAAGGGAAAATTAGCTGCAATGAATGGTCGAAGACTATATTCTTTCCTCTGTTATTGTTTGGTTGTTAGGGCATATTTTACTTGTCCAAATGACACTCAAAGCTCATACCACAGCCTGACAACCCTTTGGAGTTCAGTGAAACATCAGGAAAACTTGTTGGATATTCAGTTTTTACCAAATTCACCACTCTCTGAACTTTTGCTGTCATCATTAGCCCTTTATTCCCAAGCTCTACCTACTTTAAAAGACCAGAATAAAGCACTAACTCAGTCCACTTTCTATCCATTTTTTTCCTAAGGCACTGAAGAAACCACCACAATATTTTGCTTACAGAGTTTATTTCTTTGAAAATGGGTATAAATTATTATTTTAAGTGAATTTTTAAATTGAAAACATATTGAAGCATGATAAGCCTTTCTCTACTTATTAAACCAAACCAAACCAAACTCAATGCCGTCAAGTCGGATCCAACTCATAGCGGCCCTTCCTTAGGTTTCCCAAGTTGTATCTCTACAAAGGTAGATTGCCCAATCTTCCTTCTGAGGAGTGGCTGGTGGGTTTGAACCATCAGCCTTCTGGTTAGTAGACAAATGCCTTAGGCAGTATGCCATCAGAGCTCCTTCTCTAGTTATAGATGCAAAATGCCTCAGCTGGTAGCTAAGTGTGATGTAAATATGTTTTGAACCATTGTGAAATTTACCTTCTTAAGCAGGATGCTTACAAGTCTTGCCCTTGGGGATCTCATTGACCCTCTGAGGTTCATTTTTGGCTTGCTGTGAGTCTTCTGCCAGCCTGAAAGGAAAGGGATGCTTTTGAGTCAACATGCTCATGCAGGGTGCCATTTTGAAGAAAATCAGCTTCAGTCACAGCAAATTCATTTGCTTTATTGCTAAATTCTTTGCCTGTGTTGCGTTCCTCTTCTTATAGCTCTTTCCAGAGGTTCTCTCGTCTGCCTGAGACTCTGGAGAGAAATCCTATTAGTTCAACAAATCTGCCTTGAGAATATGTCCTTTTAGAAAATTGCTTTTTAAAGTTGAGTCTTCTAGATACTCTTAGTAGTTCTTATTTGAATTAATTCAGTGCAAGTAAATCATTGAAATGAGTATAGTAATGAGATGACAAAAAGAGAAAATTTACCTTAAACAATGGCCAAAAATAGTTGGGAGATGTTTATTCCTATCATACCTATCCTTTGGCTTACTTTTTGCTTTCTTCTCATCTTTGGCCTAATAAATAAAGCACACGAAGTTTCATTCCTTCACGTCCCCTTTGCCAGAATATTCCCTGGAATCATTTTCCCTCCCACTCCATAACCCGTCTAACAAAAACCTCATATCAGTGAGGAAACATTGCCCTTCTAAACTGAAATCCTGCTATTTTGGTTCTCACTTGCCAAAGCCAGCGCGAACTGAACATTCCTCTTCACTTAATATCCATACCCATCAGATAACCATTAAATGAACAGGAGCTGCAGGTTAGAAGGAATGTTAACAATGCAGATAAAATTCTGATAACTGGCAGCTGTGGATTCATTTAGCCTGATCACAGCCCAGCAGGGTGACTGTCAAAAGGACCAAAGGATGCTGGGGAAACTTGGCTATGGTGCCAGTAACTTATAGCACTTTCCCCTAGACCAAGAAGGTTGGCATCAAAAGTCATCTCAGGAATGAGATGAATTCCATTGTCCCATCTGGCAGTTGTTCACCATGGCAAATCATCTCTCTCTCTCTGACTGTCTGAAAGAGAAACAATCATGGATTTTCACCAGCGGGAATGAATTAAAATAACTGATTATAAAAGAGCTGCTGATTCAACAAGAAGGCATTGAGAAAAAGGTCAGTTGACCTCATAAACTATACCATTTATGGGTTTCATTATCAGAATGCTATAGCCTACTAAGTCTAATGATACATGAGGCACAAAGCACTCTTCACCTGAATATTTTAAAGTAACACAACATACAGCCTGTTGCTAGGTTGGTAAGGCTCTGAGAGGAAATCCATAGGCTGAATATCTGGGAATTTGATTTCTAATCTTACCTCTCTGCACAAACCTGGTCTCACTGAATAGCCTGTTTTTTGATTGACATGTCCCTTCACCACCAGCAAGGATCCACGATTTTGAGCTTCTGAGATCCATGGCCAAGCTTTGCTCACCTTAGTTTGTCTTAAATCACCTGGTGAGGACTCGTGGTGGCACAGTGGTTAAAGTGCTTTGCTGCTAACCAAAACTTGGATGGTTTGAACCCACCAGCCACTCCACAGGAGAAAGAAGAGACAATCTACTTCCATAAAGATACACAACCTTGGAAGCCCTATGGGGACAGTTATACTCTGTTATACAGGGTTGCTATGAGTCAGCATTTTCTTGTCGGCAGTGTGCGTGTATGTGTGTGTATGTGTGTGTGATAATAGGTGTATTCCTGACTTTGACTAGTAGATGGGGCTTTTTTGAGCATGTGATTCCTCTAGCTTCCCAGTCTTAGAAAAGAAGAATCTGATTTCCAGAAAAAGCTGAGAAGCTGAGTCACACCAATTATTTGACATCCTACCTTATCTGTGTGTAGAATGTCTTTCCAAACAAAAAGTATGTAGCTATTTTGAGATAATTGGAAGAGAAGAAATCGGGAAATGATCTGAGTTTACTTTCAATAGCAGCAAACACCTAATTCTTTTAAATCACTAACAGTCTATTAAATAAGCAATATAGAAGGAGGGTCATAATTTATAGCAACTTGTAGTTTGCAATCAATACAGTTCTCCTTAAATCTCAAAGCAGTTTATAAATACTCCATCTTCAACCTAAAGACAGTAGGACAGAATGGTAGAACATATGTACACTGCCCAGCTGGCTGAGAAATTGAATCCTAAAGCAAACCATCTTTCCACTGAGACTTTATTGCATTATCTCCTTTTCCTACGTTTCTTAATGTTGTCAGATTTTAATTTAGAAACCACAGGATATTTTTGACAGAAATGTCAAGGACATTGTAGGTTATTACTAACCATTGGCAGTAATTCAAATATGAGGCAATTATGTGCCCTGACATAGTTGATCATTGGACTGATATTGGAACTGAAATATAATCAGTCTTGCTATCTACCACCTGAAGGTGAAACCCAAGGCATGCTTAAATAAAGCATTGAATGACTTCAATGCCACTGAAAGAAAGAAAGTCTATAGACCTACTTTGAATTAGAATAGAAGGAAGACTGACAGTCCTTGGTGGTAATATATGTCATAACAGGGCATTATAATAGAGCATACTCTAGCAAAGGTGTCAGTATTTTGTGATAGCTGAAGTTCTCCAAAGGATACTCTGTGGCTTCTAACTAAGGGTCAATGTAGAAATTTTGCTGATGTACCCACCCAAACACACACATACACACACACACACACATACACATTTATTCATGCACAAACACACACAGAATGAAAGACTGCATGACCACACAAGACTGCACGCATGAAACAAATAGGAACTTACTCATTCAATTCTGTAATCCTAGAGCTCACCCCAGAAAATAGCCCTGACCTCAGTACAGAGCGTTTTACAATAAATAAGAGAAAGGGCAGTGTGCTTTCTATCTCACTGGTGATTTTCTTCTCCAGTTCCCACTAATCTTAATTTTTCATTTCAGAGGATAGCTTCTTGAAGGAGCTGTGTAACTTTGTGTTGCCTCACTTCTGCTCATTCTTCAACCTATAGAAGCCTGGTTTCTTCTCCTTCATATTCTGACTTTTCATCTGATCAGTGATCTAGATATACGTGAATCTAATGGAAACTTTTCAAGGATTACTTTTACTTCCTACCAGCATTGAACTGTGTTTACATTGTTTCTTTGTCAAAATAATCTCTTCTGTTGACTTCTATAGCATGTACTCTCCTGGTTTTCCTCCATGCCTCTTTCTCATATTTCAGAATTAGGTCCTTGGCCTTTTATTCCTCTAACACAGCTCCACTGACTGTGTATATGCTGATGTCTTTTCTACATCTATATCTCTAGCCTAGATATGTCTCCTCTACATAGCCATGCATGTAAAAATATACCCCACAGTGTTTTACAAACTGTGGGATACAGCCAATTTGTAAATTTGAAATCAGTTTAGTGAGTGGAAATAAGAATTTTTAAAATGAAATATAGAACAGAATAAAAATATTAGAATGCTTCACACTTAGGTAGAATATTTCATGAAACATATTTTCATTTGTGTGAGAGCTGGGATCATAATGTTGACTATACTTCTTTCTCTGGATCATGGCCAAAAACATTGGAAAGACACTGATCCACTGGACATCTCCACTGAGATATTTCAAAGGTAATCCACACAGCACATGTTCAAAAATGATCTCTCTATCTTTTACCCCAAAGGTATTTCTATTCCAGAGTGTTAGTTCTATAAATGGCACAATTTGTCCAGTGACCCAATCCAGAAACCTGAAAGTCATAAAAAATACTGCAAATTCAGCCTCCTAAATGTGTTTTCAACCCACACTTTACTTCCTCTGTACTATCGCTAGTCTAAATCAAGTCACTAACATCTTTCAATGTACTAATGCAATTGCCTCCTAACTGGAAGGATGAACAAGTAGTGAATGATTAATTGATTATACAGTAAGAAGTAAACATATGACATAATTACCTTTGTAAGTAGAATAATCTGAAAAGTAAAATCAGGTTAATATAAAGATTGAGATAAATTTACAGTCTTTTAACAGGTTGCTAAGGGATTTGAATGATACACTTAAAGTTTTAGGACTGGTGTCAACCAACACTAGTTTCTGGATTGTACAGTCAGAGAAAGACAGAACAAATTAATGACTATTTGGGTTATGGAGTTAGTCTCTATTATTTTCCTTAAGGTCCTAGGGGGATAAGAAACAATCCTGATCATCTATAGGAGCCACAGGGCTGCTACTTAAAAGATGCCAAGGATATGGGAAAATGCTAATAATTAAAGGTTATTGTTTTCAGTGACACCTTGAAATTTATGTTTTCCTCTCTTCAACAGTTAATTTTCCAGGCTAAGACTTATAGAAATAAAAGCAAACCTTTTATTAGAGCATATACAATATACACCATCCTCCCATTCACCATCTAATTTATACAAGTAATTAATGGATTGAGACTCAATTTTATTTGCATTAAGCTTATAAGTGTAAACCCTCAGACTCTCAAACTAAACTGAGTTCTTCAGTTTTTGCTTCCCCCTCCCACTACCAATATGGCCACAAATTTAATATGTGGACTAAAAACCATATTCTTACTCGGGAGGAAAAGGGGAAGTACAGTTAACTATATAGTAATCAGCAATAATATCAGATCGGGTTCAAATATGGATCTATTATATGATTCAACCCAAGGATCAAGGCAATGAAACATTCTACTTATTGTGAGTATATTAGGGTTTAACCAGCTAAAATTGGTGAAGACAAGCCCAGTTTCTCCATATATGGTTGCCTAACATAAATTGTGATTCACCCTGGTGAGAGTTAGTGTTACTTTTGAAGTTAAGCTGCCTTTCTTGATCTCAACCACAAAAGGAAGTAAAATTGTTTCTCATAAGTACATGGGCTTATAGAAGATTTCTTCACTGGAGGCTGCAGGTTTGTATGCATTTCTATTAATAATAATTTTCATGCATTTAAGGGTAGAGAAAATCTCCCCTCCCAAAGTTATTCAAGACAACTGCCTCATATAACAATGCCCAACTCATCTTTTTTGTTATATAACCAACTCTTTCTGAGGCACTTTTAGTGGAAGAAATGGAAGCCTCAATCATTAATTACCAATGTTAGGAAAGGGTTACCAGCTCTTCTCTTTCTGGGTATGGTGCTCCTTCCAGGGCATTTCCATCTACAGGACAGACAGAAAGGCTCTGTGAACAGGAAGAAGCCTGGAGCCACAAAAGTATGAAGCCTGTGGAGGCAGGCGTCGTGGGCTCCGGACGTCTGCAGGAAAAGTTGAAAATGAGCCAATGTGTGAAAATTTCAGAGGCGTTTGAAAGCCTTCTGAAGACATCAAAAGCCAAGCATCATAAGAAAAGGAATAAAGAAATAAAAACCACCATTTTTATGGGTTTCTTGGGATTGCTACCAATTCCATCTAACTTAGAAATATTTAGTTAGATTAATGCTATCCACAACTCTAAAAATAAAATAGAAATGTTTTTAAAGGCAAAATGAAGAGTTAGCTTTTGAGGAAAGAAACCTTTGATAATGAGTATATTAGAATTACATCAAGTCTTTTAACGATGCCTGCTTGACTAAATTTGACTGTGAGTTCAAGGATCCTCTGACTGCAAAATGCAAAGATCACCTCTGAGATAGCAGTGCTGTGTTGCTATGTTTGAATCATGCTCTAAAGGCTTGACAATTTGCCCAGAGCAGCAGAATTGCAGATCTTCCTAAAAGCATAGAATGTTGAAATGAATCTAAATGTTGAGAATAAAGTGTGGTTCCAATCTGACTTTTTTTTTTTTTTGACCAGTTGCCTTTGACTCATTTCTGACTCATGGTGACTCCTGTGTATCAGACTAGAACTGTCCTCCACAGGGTCTTCAATGGCTGACTTTCTGGAAGCAGATCACTACCCTTTCTTCCAAGGTGCCTCTGGGTAGACCAAAACTGCCAACATTTCAGTTAGCAGCTAAACATTACTGTTTGCATAACCCAAGGACTCCAATCTGAATTTAAAGGATTAGCTTATCTGCAATGTTAACATTGGTTAGTCATTTTCAGATGACATGACTTTCAAAAATAGTGGTATAAATGGAATATTGCCAACCATCTCAAAAACTTCCTAGAGTATCCACCCTTTTTTCTATCAGGGCAGTATATTATAAAATTTAAATTTCCATTTTTGTTGTTGTTGTTATATGTCATCAAGTCGGACCCAATTCATAATGACCCCTCCTTGGGCTTCCGAGGCAGTATCACTACGGAAATAGATTACCCAACCTTCCTTCTGAAGAGTGACTGGTGGGTTTGAATTGCCAGCCTTTTGGTTAGCAATCAAGTGCCTTAGGCAGTATGCTACCAGAGCTCTTAAATTTCCATTAAATTTTTAAGATAAATTTATGTTTAATTATATGGAGCTATATTTTCCATTATGGTAGCCATTAGATACATGTGACTATTTAAATTAGAATTAATTAAAATTAATAAAATTAGAAATTAAATTCTTCAGTTGAACAAGCCATAATTAAAGAGTTTGATAGCTGCATATGGCTAGTAACCACCATATTACACAGTACAAATACAGAATGTTTCCAACACTGCAGAAAGGACCATCACACAGCACTGATTTAGAGCAATTTTTCATGGTGTAATCTATAGGACACTAGCTCTGTTGACTGTTAACAAAAGTAATATGCTGGGCAGTTCTGAGTGAAGCATGATTTTTTTTTTTTTCTGACAGGTCTTTTTGGTGCCTCTTTCATGCTAATAAGAGACATTCTCAAAGAGGAAACTCTTGTACATAGGAATTTTCCAAACCAGTTTAGACATCAAACTTTTCTTTGTAGAGTAACCCCCAAGGCAGTGTTCCATGGAGCAAACATTGAGAAATTAGTTCTGTAGAGGAAGTAGTTTGATATCATGGACTATGCCTTACTCATCTTTGTCTCTCCCTCTCTGTCCAGAATAACATCTCACGCATAGTAGGTATGCAGTTTGTTGAATCAAGTGACATGCTCAGGTCAAAGAGAAAATAGTAAACAGATATATGATGAGAGCCATCTAGTTTGTGAGTTTCCAAAACCAGTTGCCTTCTTAACTGGGCTTGCCACAAAAGGTGAAATTTCTACTTTCTATGCACAGGTACATTTTTTTTTTTAATTTGCGCATTTGTAGTCAGCTCTGATATACAAACTTTGTCACAATACTGAAGGAAGATAAGCCAAAATATACCTGTTCACTCTATTTGTTGAGATATACTTCACAAAACATAAAATTCACCATTTCAGAATGTACACTTTGGTGGTTTTTGCATACTGTAGTTCTGGTGGTACAGTGCATAAGGCATTGGACTGCTAACCAGAAAGTTGGTGGATCAAACTTACCAGCCACTCCATGGGAAGAAAATGAGGCAATCTATTTCTGTACAGATTTACAGCCTTGGAAACCCAGTGGAAGTTGCTATGATTTGGTATCAACTTGATGGCAGTGGGCTTGGTTTTGTTTTTGTATTCACAAGGTTGGGCAACCATTACCACTAACTGATCTGAGAATATTTCCATCACCTCCTAAAAAAAAAACAATTAGCATTTAGTCCTAATTCCCTCCTCTGCTTATCCCCTGGCAACTACTTATCTACTCTGTCTCTATCAATGTGCATACTGAATGTTTCATATAAATGGAATCATACAATATGTAGCTGTTTGTGTCTATCTTCTTTAATTTAACATAATGCTATCATAGTGTATCCATGTTGTAGCATGTATCAGTACTTCATTCCTTTTAACGACTGAATAATATTCCATTGTGTTTATAGATCACATTTTCTTATCTATTCATCAGCTGGTGAATGTTTCATTAGTCTCCACTTTTTGGCTATTATGAACAATGCTGTGATGAACATTAGTGTACAAATTTCTTTGTGTGTGTGTGAACATATATTTTCAATTCTCGTGGGTATATACCTAGGAGTGGAATTTCTGGGTGCATTCTTTTTTGTGAATGGAGTTCATAAATAAGTATTTTCATAAATCCTTGAAATAATTTTTTTATTATTCTTATGTAATCACAGACACACACACGAAAAATCCCTGAGAAACTTGTTTGACAACATGTTGTTAATCAAGTGATGGTCTAAAAAGCATTTCTTTTAAAACAGTCTGAGTTCAGATTGATTTCTGAATTCATTTAGTTTCCTGCCTCTTCCATTGTGTCTTGAATGAAATTAAGCTACTACCCTCACATGTCAATAGGCCTCCTCAGATAATATGTAATATAGTGATATAAAGGTAGTTATAGGACAAGTCCTTTAGGAAACTTGCAAACGGCTGATTGCCTCTAAGCTTTTCCTAATAGAAATTCTGGGGTTACCACTGCCCTCCACCCTGTCTTTCTGAGATCCTTTTGCCTCTTGAGTCACCAGAACTATTTGAATAAGAGGCTGGAAAAATATACACTGGCCAATCATTTGATTAAGAGTCTTTATGGAGAATACTCTTCTGTGATGTGTTACAAGGATTGTGCAGGATAGAAGGATACAATCACTTCTTCATTTACTATGGCAATGAAGATAATCAAAGACAGAAAGATAATGATTGCTGTAAGAGACGTTGGCAGCAAGAGTCCTTTCTTGAAGGAAATGAAACTGCCATCAAACCTTTGAATGAAGTTAATGGCTAATTGGGAAAAGGAGATGTAAGAATGACCTAGTGCTCCTAGGATGAAAAAGTATAGCCCGTTTCCAGGCTCAGAAACATGAATTTGCTGCTATGGAGCTATAAATTGTTCAGCAATGTTTTTTAGCCTATAGATATAGAATCATTTTAGGATATCACAATCAGCTTTATTTTCAGTAGGATAGGACAGGGTGGGATAGGTCAAACTAGAGCAGATTCTGCACACAGCAAAGATAAGCACAGTTTCTTCAAACTTTGTTTTAGTTGTGCTTATGTGCATGCACGTGTGCAGCATACACATGTGCAGAGTTGCTTTGTGACATAAAATGTGTTTATTACTATGGGTCACCCTCAGAAATGTTTGAAAACCATGCTTATATGGGTGGTGCAAGTGAATAGCGATTGGCTGGTAACCTAAAGTAAAGGTTGGCAGTTCTAACCTACCCAGTGGCTCCATGAAAGAACCAAATCACCAAAGCCACTGCCATCAAGTCAGATCCGACTCACAGTGACCCCTCCTTAGGTTTCTGAGGCAGTATCTCTACGGAAGTAGATTGCCCAACCTTCCTTCTGAGGAGTGGCTGGTGGATTTGAACCACCAGTCTTCTGGTTAGCAGTCAAATGCCTTAGGCACTATGCCACCAGAGCTCCTATGGAAAAAAGGCCTGCCAATTTATTTCTGTAAAGATTATAGCCAAGAAAAACCCTATGAGGCAGTTCTACTCTAACAAAAGGGGCACCATGAGCCATGAGCTATGAACCATGAGCCAAGTCAATGGCAGCTGACAACTAAAAATACATATAAGTACCCTATTTGTCTCTGAAGTGGAAACTAATTCCCATTTTGATCATTCCACTGCAGCCAAAAGTTGTGTAAGAATCATTTGTGGTATCTTATACTTGAAAGGCCAGATGAGAAGCAGCATGACATGTGGGAAATTGAGATTTCTGGAATTGCTAAATGTTTTATGGGAGAAAACAGACCTATCTATCTTCTCTACCCTCAAGATAAGCTGCCCTTCCAAATAACCTTCAACCATTGTTTTGGAGGCATGATTAAGGAAGCCAAGAAATTAGCAAACTATGTGAGTAGGTGTGACACAAAGCATTCCAACATTTTATCTAGAAAGCGCCATTCTGACCTTTAGGTACATATATTACCACAGAAAATGAATGGCCTTCATTCAGGCAAATGTCTTACGAGAAACATCTCCTGAGCAAAGAGAAAATAGGTAAGTCTCTTTTTAATAGTATAAAATAGACAGTAAACTCCAAGAAATATTTATTACAAATAGGAAGCTGCAACTAACCCTTCCATTTGTAATAAATGTCCATTTTGCAAAAACTCCCAAATGGAAAGTCCAATTGACCGCTATTAACAAACTTCCTTTACAGGTCCCATTATCACACTCATATAAGACACAATCTATATAAGCCATTAAACATTAACAACAGCAGAGCAACCGGATGTACAGAAATATTTTTCCAATGAGGACTCCAGCCACATTTGTTCTGTGAACAGTATTTCTGGGCTCTAACTTAAACCTCAGGTGCTGTTCAAAATTCTTAAAATCCTATTTAGGTTCAGATATTTTTTACCCCAAAATCCCCACTTTACTCCTTCTTCTTCTTTTTCCTATCCTTACTCATAGAAATGATCTTTAGTCTTGATTTCTCATTTTTATTAGAGTTTCAAAATTCCCAATGCCCATAAGGAATTTTCAACATAGATGTCTGATTGTCCTACTGGTTTCATAATTTTTATCACCCAATCTCTTTATCATCCCCAAATCTTAAAGCAACATCCCTCTTGACTATTCCCATTTCATACAGGGACCACCATCATTTCCTCAAAAATTTGAACATCACTTTGAAACACTTCATCTCCTACTTCCAATCTGTCAATGGGAACTGTTTTTTCTTCCTTTGAAATGTCATTGAGATTTGCCATATTCAGCATTGTCCTCACTTTATGCTTGAATTACACTTACAAGTTTCTTACTCCTTTTTTCAAATAATTGGGAGATTAAAGACAGAAGGATAACTTAGGGCTTTATGAAAAGTATTAATATTAAGAATATTTTATGTTTCAGATGCTGTGCTGACCACTGAATAAACACCATAAGGCATAAGATCCAGTACCTGCCATCAAATTACTCATAATCTCCTTGTACTGCTGGACTGATACCAAATTTTCTTCAACATCATTGTCATCACATCACTTTCCTCACATCACTTTCCTCCTCAAGAACTTGGAATGCTTCACTATACTTACTTAATTATGTACAAATGCTTTTGCCTGACTTTTATGGTCTTTACTGTTTGGAAAAACTCCATCTGTCCCATCTTATTGTTTTTGTTCCCTGGTGTGGCTCATTTCATTTTATAAGCTATGCACTCCTACCTATCCCCTAAATTCTCTGGGTACTTCTTTACCTTTACTCCTTTTCACCCTTCCTGGAGATCTTCCTTTCTCCCGCTCCCCACACAAATCTTATTGACTATTTAAGCCCTATTTGGCAGTCCACCTTCTCCAGTTTTCCCAAATCAGTTCTCCTCTTCCCAATTCCTATTGTGCCTGTAGTTGGAGGAAAATGCTACTTTAGGATATTACATGAGGCATTAATTGTCTCATATGTTTAAAGGTATCTTGACACATAGAACATTAACATTTTTCTTCTCTTAAATACTTAATTGCAATCCTTATATCACCTACCACAGTGTCAAACCAATACATGTAGCGCTGTGTCAAAGGTTTACCCTTCACCCAGTACACTCTTTAACGCTTCTACGGTGTTTCCTCATTTATCCAGTGTTCAGAGATTGACCACCTGTGTCTGGTCCAGGATTAGACTCTGGGTTAGTGTGCAAACATAGGCAAACAACTAAATCCTGATACCAGAAATAAATACACAATTCAGTAGAAGCCCAGATGAAGCGAGGTTAATCCTGTCTGAAGAGTAAAGAAGACTGTTGAAAGGGATGCTCTTTCTTGCCTGGAATATTCTTTCTGTATCAAATTCTGTTCATCCTTCAAGCCACAGTTCACAGTCTATCTCTATATGTAGCTTTCTTTGTCAATAAAATAAAGAATCCAGTGCTTTTAAAATTATACATAAAAGAAAAAAATGTCCAGAGTAATGTAATGACTTGCTCAAATGATTCATGCATTTTCTTCATGTGGTCTCTGTAAATATTTTTCTCTTTGATACTTGTAAGAATTTTGTTCATGTTTCATTTTTAGATTTTATGGTAACTAAATATAAAAGGAAATCTTGGATGTTGACTTCAGGTAGTTTAGAGTTATGTGCAGAAGTTATTTAGATCCTATAACCCTCCTTGTCTATCTTTTTTTTTTTTTTTTACTTCTATTTCTGTACTAAATTTCTTCATGGCTCTAAGTGGACCTAATGGCATCTACAAAGACATGTTGTGCTGTCTACCTAGAACAAGCCCCAAACTGTCTGCCTAATCTAGTGAGTGTGTTTTGAAAAGGTCTCGGTTTTCTTCCCTTGATCACAGGGAAGAGGTGTTTGATCTAACCCACCTAATCTCTCATTTCCAACCAGTTGTGAAAACATGCTTCCCAGGATTTCAGACCACTGGAATAGAGGGGAGTAAGCAACCAGAGAAAAGTGGTTAAATATAGACCAGGTTTTAGATTTATAAAACTAAAGTGAATACAGCCACAGTAGTCAAAATAGTGTGTTATTGGTATAAAGAAAACCCAGAAATAGACCCATCCAACTATCGACAGCTGATTTTTGACAAAGGGCCAAAACCTATTAAATGGAGATAGTCTCTTTAACAAATGGTGCTGGCAAGATTGGATATTCACTCGCAGAGAAATTAAACAAGAGCCATACTTTACCCCATACACAAAGCAAACTCAAGTTGGGTCAAAGGCTTAAACAGAAAACACAAAACTATAAATTTCATCAAAGATAAAATAGGGGCAAATCTAGGAGCCCTAATTTACAGCATAGACTGTCAAGCTAACCCAAAATGCACAGGCAGTGGGAGAGTCTAGATGACCGGGACCTTTTAAAAAGTAAATTCTTACATCCATCCAAAGACTTCTCCAAAAGAGTAAAAAGAGAACCTACAGATTGGGAAAAAATATTTAGCTATGACATATCTGACAAGGGACTTATCTCTAAAATTTATAGAAAACTTCAACACCAAAATGACAAACAATCCAATTAAAAAGTGGGCAATGGACGTGAACACACATTTCACCAAAGATATACAGGCAGCCAACAAACATATGAGGAAATGCTCATGATCATTAGTTATTAGAGAGATGCAAATCAAAACAACAATGAGATATCATCTTATCCCGGCAATAGTAGCAAAGTTCAATAGCATAGAAAATCACAAATACTGGAGAGCCTAAGGGATTTGACTGCTAACCAGAAGGCTGATGGTTCAAACCCACCAGCTACTCCTCTGAAGGAAGATTGGGCAATCTACTTCCACAGTGATACCATCTCAGAAACCCAAGGAGAGGTTGCTATGAGTTGGATCTGACTCGAGGGTGGTGAGTTTGGTTTGGTTTTTGGCAAGGCTGCAGGGAGATTAGAACTTTCATAGTATGGCCACTGTGGGAAATGGTATGGCATTTCCTTAAAAAATTGAAAATAGAAATACCATTTGGTCCAGCAATTCCATTATTAGGAATATACCCTAAAGAGGTGAGAGACAAGATATGAATAGACATATGCACATCCATGTTCATTATAGCACAACTCACTATAGCAAAGAGATGGAAACAACCTAAATAGCACATCAACAGATGTTTGGATAACCAGACTATGGTACATCCACACAATGGAATACTATGCAACAGTAAAGAATGATGAAGAGTACACAGATCATCGCACAACATGGATGAATTTGGAGGACATTATATTGAGTGAAATAAGTCAATCATAGATGGACAAATATCGTATGAGTCTGTTATTGTAAAAAGTTAAGGAAAGGTTTATTCAAGGAAGGATATTCACTTTGATGTTTAGCAGGGATGAAAGGGAAAATTTTGGACTAGTTGGGGGTCACATGTTGATTTGGGTGAGGGGAGATGCAGTATGGAAAGAGTCTGTGACCAGCACAGGGACACAGAAACATGCACAAAAGATATAGACAAGACAGGCAAATTCTATTACATGCACAATACTGCATTAACAGTGGCATCAAACACTAGCCTATGAGTAAATGCATAGACAGATGAGAAGATCAAGTGGGGGTAGCCAAATAGAAATGTATCCAAGACCAAGGATTTATTTGGCTGAAGATACTCTTACATATGTACTTGTGCTACAAAATTATCCACATACATTATGAAATAACAGAGGACAAGGTTGGAGCAGCTTCTCATAGACAACCAAACACCTTAAGGGAGAGTATCACCAGACCTACATACAGTGTTAGGACCATAGTCTCAGGGGATACGATGCTCAATTGACACAACATAGAACATAAAAATCTTGTTCTACATCCTACTTTGGTTAATAGTGACTGGGCTCTTAGAAGCTTTTGAGTGGCCATCTAAGATGCAAATATTAGTCTCCTCTCATCTGAAGCAAAGAACAGTGAAGAAAAACAAAGTCATTTGGAAACAATTAGTCCAAAGATATGATGAACTATGAGGACTTCAGCCTTCATGACCCTGAAACCAGAAGAGCTAGATGGTGCCCAGCTACCAGTGCCAACCACTCAGAAAAGGATCAAAATTGGAGATTCTGCATAGAGAGGGAAGAAAAAGGTGGAATAAAATACAAAAATACAAAAATGACCACAATTACTGGTTAGATAGAAACTGGTAGAACCCCCAAGACTGTGGCCCCAGGTTGTCCTTCAGGCCTGGGAATGGACTCACTTCTGTGCATTGGCTGTCAGCTAATATAGGTCTTTCTAGTGAAAGACCTACCAGCAGAATACCTACCCCAGGGAGATGCACCCACCTACCCTAGGGAGATGTACACCTTAGATCAATCAGTCATAAGACATCAGAGGGGCAGCATTCACATAGAGGGAAAGCTAGACAAATAGGAATGCCCAGATAAGAAGGGCACAGGGAAAGAGTAGTCACAGGAAGGAGAGGGGAAGGGAGTTTTTTAAGGTGGAGGATTGTAGTTGGGGCTATGAAATCAAATATGCATGAACTCTTGAGAGTAAAACAAATCTCCTTTGTAAATTTGCATCCAAATCACAGTTCTAAACAAACTGTGGTGAATTGGTTTGATGGCTGCTCTGGGAACTCCATCCAGAGCTGCTCTTGTCAGGGTTGTGTGGTTCTCAACTCTCACTCACCATTTTAGTGTCAGAACTCTTTATTTTCTCAAACTTTCCATTAATGCAAATGCTCTGGTTTGCTTTTTCAGTAAAGTATAACCACCTACCTCCATTCAAATTAATTCAGTAGCTGTTCAATAAAAGCTTATGTCTCAGACATTGCAAGGTATCACTGAAGAAACAACAAAAAAGACACCTTAGAACGTCAGGGACATTTCCATTAACACACATGAATGTTCATCATTTAACCTTTTTTTTTTTCCTTTTAAAATATTGTCATATGATAATTTTGTAGCAAAAGTTAAGAGAAACATTAGCTCCTACACTACTAATGGTGTTGTTAGGTGCCATTGAGTTGATTTTGAACTATAGTGACCCCATATGACAGAGACAACTGCCCCATAGAGTTTTCTAGGCCGTGCTCTTGATGGGAAGAAATTGTCAGATGTTTCTTCTCAGAGTGTCTGGGTGGTTCAAACTGCCATCCTTTCAGTTGCAGCCAAGCACTTGGCCATTGAACCATTGGGGTTGGTGTAAAATGGTATTTTCAAAGTACTCTGTTATTACCAAAATTGCAAATGTATTACTGATCCACCAACTCCACTGCCATAAATGTTGTCTACGATATATTTAAACAATTGTTCTTGTTGTTGTTATATGCCGTCAAGTCAGACCTGACTCTTAGCAACCTGTCCTTGGGTTTCCAAGGTTACCACCACTATGGAAGTAGACTGCCCAACCTTCCTTCCAAGGAGTGGCTGGTGGGTTTGAACTGCCAGCCTTCTGGTTAGCAGTCAAGTGCCTTAGGCACTATGCTACCAGAGCTCCTATTTAAATAATAGGCCAAGAATTATATAAAAGATTTGTATTATAGCATTGTCTATAATAGCAAAAAATAACTAAATATCTATTAATGGATATGTTCAGCTAAAATGCAATAGAGCCAATCAAAATAATGTAATACAGCTATTTATACATTATAAATAAAATATATTTATAATATAGGAACTCTGGTGGCATAGTGCTTAAGGCACTTGAATGCTAACCAGAAGGTTGGCGGTTCAAACCCAGTAGCCACTCCTTGGAAGATTGGTCAATCTACTTCTGTAGAGATACAGCCTCAGAAACCCAAGGAGGGGTCGCTATGAGTCAGAGACAACTCGATGGCACATAACAACAACATTTATAAAATGGGGCAGACCGTATGTCCAATATGGAAATATTTTTAAGGAAGTATTGTTTAAAAATAATTGACAACATACTTTGTGAGATACCATTTGTGTTTATTTATTTATTTATTGTGCTTTGGGTGCAAATTTACAGAGCAGAATTTGTTTTACATTCAATAGTTCATGTACATTCGGTTTCATTCCCCAATTACCATCCCCAACACTAATCCACTCACCTCCTCTCCCTTCCCAGTGACCCCTCCATCCCTGTACCCTTCTTAGTCATACACTCCTGTCTGTACAGCTTTCCTGCCATGTGAATGTTGCCCCTCTGGTGCCCCATGGCTGATTGCTCCAAGGGGTGTATCTCCACAGAGTAAGTGGGTACATCCCCTGGGTTGGGTTTTCTGCATGCAAATCTTACTACTGTTGGGCTGGGAACCAGCCCTTGGGAGTGAGTATTATTCCACGCCTGAAGTATATCCCAGGGCCATAGTCTTGGGGGTCCCACTAGACTCCATCCAACCAGGAATTCTGTCTTTATTGTGTTTTTCAATTTTGTTCCACGTTTTGCCTCCCACTCTATCTAAGATCTCTAGTTTCAATTCCTTCCCGAGTGGTTGGCACTGGTAGCCATCTGGTTCTTCTGGTCTCGAGATCCCTCATATCCTAGGTTGATTGTTTCCAAATGCCCTTGGTTTTCTTCACTCTTCTTAGCTTTACACGTGAGTGGACTATTAGCTGCATCTTAGATGGCCGCTCGAAAACTCTTAAGACGCCAGTCGCTACTCACCAAAGTAGGTTTTGGAACAAGATTTTCATGTATTATGTTGTGCCAATTGAGCCTGGTGTCCCCCAATACCATGGTCCTGAGATGTTAGATCCAGTGGTTCTCCCTCTCAAGGTGTCTGGCTGTCTCTGAGGGATTGCTCCAAGTCTGCCTTCAGTTGCTTCTGTAATGATTGTGGTTAGTTTGTATCACTAGTATCTGTGCAAGATTATCCTCAGCTGAATCCCTCACCATTTGTGTTTTTAAAAATCTTCTCCATTTCCAACCAAAATTAAGTTATAGGTATCAAACTTACTTTCTCTGTCCAAAATAACTGTTAAAAATGAACAAAATCTTTTATAGCAACTGTGTTTAAGCATTTGACAGTGGACAAAACAGAGCTGTCTGTGAGGTTTGAAAGCAGGGAAGCACATAGATGAACTCCATATTCACTGTGGCTTTCTACCTTTCAGACCAGAGAGCAGTAACCTCTTTGGACAAAAGAGAAATAAAAGTTCAGAGCTTCTGGAGAGGTGGGATTTACAGGGTAGAATACTAGAAAGGAGAGAGCTAGCTGCACAAAGTAAATTTCCTGTATGCATGTCCAATCTCCCCTTGAATACTAAGCTGTGTATACAGAACGTGAGGTACTGCAAAACAAGATCTGTGATAATATTACTAACAGGTTGTGAGCTGAATAGAGATTCTGGATATTGCATCATGCTGACATATGTTGGAGTTTCAACCAGTCAGAGTGCAGAGACCTTGATGAATTCAGTTGCATTCATTTGAAACCTCAGAAAGCATATACCATAGTTTAGGGCTGCTATAACCCTAAATAAAAGAAATACTAACTAGACCACATCACCAAAGCCCAAAAGCAAGCCTTGCTGGGCTAAACTTGGAATCCAGTTGACGACAACTAGCAAAAAACAATAACACAGACCAACAGGGACAAATTAAAAGTCTAGAAAGAGACTCTGAACTATGTGGTTAGTATCTATTTTTTAAAAGTCACCAATGCAATTCAAAGACACAGGGAATTCCTTTCAAAAAGTCATGCTGGAACAACTGGATATACATATTTTTAAAAAAATGAAGCTTGATCTCTAACTCACAACTTAATTTGAGATGGATCATCAATGTAAACATAAAAGCTAAAACCATAAAACTTCTAGAATAAAATGTAGGAGAGTAAAATCTGCAAACTTGGGGTAAGCAAAGATTTTTAGACAGGGCAGAAAAAAGCACTGACCATAAAAGAAAAGAAAAAAAAAAGATAAGTTGGACTTTGTTAGAATGAAAAACTTCTTATGAAAAGACAATGTTAAGAAAATGAAAAGGCAGCATCAGATTATGAGAAAATATTTATAATAACTATCTCTACAGCTAGTGGTGTAGTGCCTAAGGCATTTGACTGCTAGCCAGAAGGCTGGTGGTTCAAACCCACCAGCCACTCCTTGGAAGGAAGGTTGGGCAATCTACTTCCACTGTGATACTGTCTCAGAAACCCAAGGAGGGGTCGTTAGAAGTTGGGTCTGACTCAGTTGTACATAACAGCAACAACAAGGATATTTGATGTTCCA
>NW_006921655.1:3638679-3643396 GCF_000298275.1 Orycteropus afer afer
AAGGCATTTGACTGCTAGCCAGAAGGCTGGTGGTTCAAACCCACCAGCCACTCCTTGGAAGGAAGGTTGGGCAATCTACTTCCACTGTGATACTGCCTCGGAAACCCAAGGAAGGGTCGCTATGAGTCCGATCCAACTTGATGACAATGAGTTTTTTTTTTTTTTTTTTTTTTGGTTTTTGTTTTTTAACCTCTATAGCTAGCTATCCATTCATCTGTCTGAATGAATAAATGACAATTGACCAGACAATTTTAATTAGTTGAGCTTTTAATAACTTTAAGCCCCTTTAGGTAATTTGGTGCACGTCAAAGGCTGAACTGAAAAATTCAGAGTACATGTTAGTGATAAAATGAGCTATCATTTACAAAGAGTATCAGGGAGGGTAGCAAAACTATCACTGGCACAGTGGTTAAGTGTTCAGCAGCCAATGGTTCAAACCTACCAGGTGGTGGGAGAAAGATGTGGTAATCTGCTTCCATAAAGATTACAGCCTTGGAATGTCTATGGGGGCATTTCTACTCTGTCCTGTAGGGTCGCTATGACTCATAATCAGCTCAGTTGCAATAGGTTTGATTTGGTTTGTTTGTTTCCATCAGAGAAATAAATTGTTACATTCCAATAACTCTGTAAAGTAGATATCGTTATCCCCAGTTTACAGATAATAAAAGCCGAGGGCAGGGAGGCTGATTTGTTAAGACTCATGTTGTTGTTATTTGCCGTCGAGTCGCCCCCGACTCATAGCCACCCCTCCTTGGGTTTCCGAGGCAGCATCACTACGGAAGTAGGATTGCCCAACCTTCCTTCCGAGGAGTGGCTGGTGGGTTTGAACCGCCAGCCTTCTGGTTAGCAGTCAAGTGCCTTAGGCACTATGCTATCAGAGCTCCTGTTAAGACTCATAGGGATAGGGAAAAGCAAACTCAGAATATGTTGCCGCATCCAATTTCTAAACTTATGCTTTTGATAATACTTTTTTTTGCTTCTCATCTATCAGAAATTAGTAAGAAAGAAAGTAACATAAAAAGTATAAGGCAAAGAAAGAAAGACAAATTACATTTAGAATATAACAGCCATAGTGAATATCTTTTGGAAAAAGACCGTCACCGGGAAGAAGAGTTGCTAATTGATGGATGCGGAATCTGACTGAGGGAGAGGCCAACTAAACCTCTGTCAGAACCACCGACAGGGTGGCATTAAAACATCTGTGGGATAAATTAGAATTGCGGTGACCGGTGAGCTAGATTTTTTCAAGTGGCTTTTTCATATAACTTCAGAAAGACAAATTTGTCCAAATTCAGCTGAAGCAGTCAGTGCTTTGGATGGAAATATGAAGAGAATCCTCACTAGCTCAGGCCTGCATCTACTGAGTAATTTCACAACATGCACGAACAGTTGCGGTCAGCCAAAAGACAGCAGTAGTTGTCAGCTGAAACTCAGACCAAAAAACTGCACAGCACAATGCTGTTTATAGGACTGAAGAAATTCCTTTATTATATAAATCTTTAATAAATCTTCCAAGGGGTTGTCTGGTTTGGATAATCACGAAATAACAGAAGGGAGAATAAGAACTATAGGAAAGCAGGAAATTTGTCTGCTTTGGGCAGTAAAGCGAATTAATAAATGAACCTTTTTCTGTGTACAATTTTATTAATAGGAAATCAAAGGTCCTCTGCCCCTTTAAGTATTGAATAAATGTTTAAACTTTCATTTTGAAAGGGTACCAAATTATTAGTCTGGAGACACTCATGTGTTTAGGTCCAGCCTTGGCTCTGTTTATATAGTCTTTCTTTTTATCCTTTTCATCATGGAAGAAAAAAAAAAAAAAAAATCAAGGACCTTCCCTCAATTAAGATTATTTGAGGGAAAACAGAAACAAAAACTACAGTCTTAAACCACATTAGAGAGAAAGAATTTTGAATGGTATGTAATTGAATGACTGTGGAATGTGAATGTGGTTTAGAAATTCAAACATTAGTGTGGGGAATGGCATAAAGAGAAGAGCTCACACTTGACATGGATCTTCAGCTACGCTTGATAGAGTAAAATTTGGGACCAAGAGTTGAACACCACACACAAGAATAATATCACCAAAAAGCTATGTTATCTCTATTTCTTTCTGTTTGCTGCTCAACCAATTCTACAACACATTACCTCTCAGCTTCACACACACACACACACACACACACACACATACACACACACACACTATGTATACACATGTCCTCACCTTGAAGGAAGATTTTAGGGAAAGCATGTGGCTGGCTATAGTAGTTATTTGCACAGCAAAATTAATTTAGTCATTTTCAAGGGTCTCTCACAGATAATAGTCCTCACTGAAAAACAGAGTTGCAAAAATAGTCCCAACGAAGATAAATTTTATATCCCTTGGATTCTTCCACTGGCATAATTTCTCTTCAAACATCAGCACTGGGGAAAGTTGACCAAAAAGTTCCTATTCGGCTTGAGGCAAAATAAAAATGCTGTGCATTTGGCACCTGCTAAAAATGGAAGATGCTAGTACCTCTCTTTTGAAAGAGGTTTCTGTGAACAACAAGAACTTGGCCTGCCTTTAGCCCTTCAACACCATCCTTAGTACTGAGGGTAAAAACATCAGCATCACTCATTAGGTAATAGGTGATGTTTTCTGTTGTTTCTTCAGCACTGAACCACATGTTAGCATGACTGATGTTTCTCTCCTACTTCGCTGATGGAGAAGTTTTCTTTGGAAGCTTTAGCATATATAGAGGGACACTTCTTTAATGGAGAAAGGAAGTTGGAAAATTTACTTCTGAGGTATTTCTGTATTGTAGAAAGTTATTTTCTGAAAAATTTTTATGGAATAAACAATTCTTTTACTTTTTTAACCATTAGTTATATTTCATTTGAGCTTGTTTTTCTTTACTCAGTTTGAACATTTAAGGACAGAAATTTTATCCTACTTAATAACATGACAAAAATCATCTCCAACCCTAAAAGTTATTTCAAGCAATACAGAGTAGAGAGAATGTGTAGCAACAAACCCTGATCTTCTTACCAAATTTAAAAAGAAAATGAAATCCCATAGCAAGGTGTCAAACATGGAAATAGTTTTTAAAGATTTCCATTAGTGAAAGAAACATCACCTCTTTCCTTTGCTGCAATGCACGAGGTTAACCTCTGTACCACTGGATTTCTCACAGTCCAGAACTGTATAGTGGTGAATTTTGTTCCAGTTTAATCTGTAACAAAAATCTTGAATATGTTTAACATTGTTCCTTCTATTATCCCAAATTTTACTTTGGAATCTAACAAGTTATACAGCACTATCCTGAAGTAATTGGCATGAAGTTTCTCCTCCAAAGCTAAGTGGAGTTTTGAGAAAATATGGGAAGGACTCTAGCAAGTAAATGATCAAAAGGCAATGAACTTATGCTATCTTGCAATTTAAGTCATAATATTTTACACGTAATTAAAATTTCTTTTTTCTGTTTTCTGATCACTAACTATAAAAGAACCTTCATTATGCAATCCTGGAGAGTTTATTTGCAGAGTTTATAGAGTATATTTATATAAAATATATCTGTATGTTATGTGGAGTCCCTGGGTGGTGAAAATGGGTAACATGCTTGGGTGCCAACCAAAGGTTGGAGGTTTGAATATCCCCAGATGTACCTTAGAAGAAAGATCCCATAATCTCCTTCCAAAAATCAGCCATTGAAAACCACACGGAGCACAGTTCTACTCTGACACATTTTGGGTCTCCAGGAGTAAGAATCAACTCAACAGCATCTGATAGATATATGTCTCTGTAATTTTGATTCTTTAAAAAATGGTATTTAAAATGTAAGTATCTTAGCCAAATTTCAATGAATGATGGCAACTTGATTCAACAAATACTTACAGAATGGATGCACTGTAACAGACATTGGTCTAGGCTCTTGGGGTTTTTGTTGTGGTTGTTGTTAGGTGCTGTCAAGTAGGTTCTTACTCACAGTGAGCCTATGTACAAGAGAAAAAAAAAAACACTGCCTGGTCCTGCATATCCTCACAATCTTTGCTATGATTGAGCCCATGTTGCAGTCACTATATCAATTCATCTCATTGAGGGCCTTCCCCTTTTTCACTAACCCGCAACATTAGCAAGCACGATATCCTTTTCTAGATACTGGTCCCTCCTGATAATGTGACCAAAGAATGAGGCATGAAGCCTGGCCATTCTCATGTCTAAGGATCATTCCAACTGTACTTCTTCCAAGAGAGATTTGTTCATTCTTCTGGCAGTCCGTGGTTTGTTCGAAATTCGTCACCAACACCTTAAGTCAAATGTATCAGTTTTTCTTTACTCTTCCTTATTCACTGCACAGCTTTTACATGCCTATGAGGCTATTGAAAAGACAATGGCTCGGGTCAGGTGCACCTTAGTCTTCAAAGTGACTTATTTGCTCCTGAACACTTTAAAGAGGTCTTTTGCAGCAGATTTGCCCAATGGAATACATCGTTTGATTTCTTGACTGCTGCTTCCATGGACGTTGATTGTGGATCCAAATAAAATGATAACCTTGACAACTTCAAGCTTTTCTTCATTTACCAAGATGTTGCTTATTGGTTCAGTTGTGAGGATTTTGGTTTTCTTTATGTTGAGGTGTAATCTATACTAAAAGCTGTAGTCTTTGATCTTCATCAGTAAGTGCTTCAAGTTTTCTTCACTTTCAGCATGCAAGGTTGTGTCATCTGCATATCA
>NW_006921655.1:3655836-3693791 GCF_000298275.1 Orycteropus afer afer
ACTCGACGGCACATAACAACAACAACAACAACATACTAAAATAACAAAAGGTTTTTTGGAATTAGGCATAAGTCAAATAAATAAAATGTACCATTGTAACCGAAAATAAAATGGGACTCAGATTATAAATATCATTATATGTATAATTGTTCAGTTAAAGTTGAATGGTTTCTTCTTCTACTTTCAAAATTAACTACTAAATATTTCTTTTGTCTACTGAAAACTTTTATGCTAATTATTCAATACAATACTAAATTTTCTCTATACCATAACTCTCTAGAAATGTCCATTTCTGAAAGGGAAAATTTACAAAACAAAATAAAATTTTTAGTCAAGTGTAATGTCACATAGTGAAATTTCCATGAAAATATTTTCATGGGTAATGAAGGAAACATAATGTGTCAGTTTAGGCATATTCCTTGAGAAGTGGTTTAAAAGGTGTGAGAACACTAAGGATGCTCCAGAAAGCAGTTCACTTTCCCAATTCAAACTTAATCTCCTATGATATAAGTCTGTTTTCTTCAGCATTTTAGGTGCAAATCCATGATCAAAAGTCATCTTGACTTTTAAAAGTTGAGACACACATTTTAATAAATCTTTAAAAATGAAGTATTTCTTGCAAAATTATTATTGCTTTTAAAAAGTTAGCATTTTTAGTGCAGGAGTTTCTTAAGCACATGAGAGGTTTAAAGGATCACAGAATTTGATAAATGAATGCTTAAAAACTGTATCTAGATTTGCTTTTAAGAAAACATAAAATTAGTCAAAGAAGTTAGATTATGTCTATATATTATGTGGAGTCCCTGGGTGGTGCAATTTACATGTCTAAAACAGATTAAAAACAAATGAAAGGACATAAAACACAAAAGGGTTAAGATCAATCATAAATACCATAGACCAAAGAATAATGGAATCATTTATTGTCTGCAGACATGAGTCTCTGTGTAGTATGAAGCTTGATCCTAAGGTTATTAGTAAGCTGAAGTTTGGCTCCTGAAATGGGCTCCAGGTCAGCCAATCCATAATTATTCATTTGACATGTCAAATCACAGACTCAACTACACAATGACTTGATTGATAAGTGCTGCTACTAAGACTGGTGCCAAAGATATGCTAGTTCAAGGTGCACCATTTCAAGACCAAGTCTCTCACCACAAGATTTGAAACACTCAGCTAGACCTTGCTTCATGAGCTAGTTTCCATTACCTTTCAGAGATGGATTAACTTTTCTAAGCCATCAGAATTAATTTTAAAAACCAGTATGCTGGGAGACCAAAGGAAGTAGAACACTCAGTCCTTTGCTCTTAAAGAGGTTAAAATCTGAGTAAGACACAGAAGCTTTACAGTAAAATCTATCATCCATCAATAATTAGATGTTGTAGACAATCAGATGAGGAGCTCTGGTAGCATAGTGCCTAAGGCACTTGACTGCTAACCAGAAGGCTGGCAGTTCAAACCCATCAGCCACTCCTCGGAAGGAAGGTTTGGCAATCTACTTCTGTAGTGATACTGCCTCAGAAACCCAAAGAGGGGTAGCTATGAGTCAGGGCCGACTTGAGGACACATAACAACAACAACAACAGACAATCAGATATTATAGTCAAGAGTATATTTATGCTTAAAGAGGAAGATATTAAAACATAGCCTCAATTATACATGTCATATATAAAGTATAATTATATATTTGGAAGAAGCCCTGGTAGCACAGTGGTTAAAGCACTCAGCTGAGAACCAAAGGTTGGTGGTTCAAACCCACCAGTTGTTCTATGGGAGAAAAAGGTGACAGTCTCCTTCAGTACGATTTACAGCATTGGAAACCCTGTGGGGGCATTTCTACTCTGTCCTATAGGGTCATTATGTAGTGGGATTGATTCAATAGCAATAGGTTTATAATACTGCCACAAGAAGATCAAGTCCTTGTATCACAGCGGTACTAGCCACTGTCTGGGTAATAAGCACAGAACTCATATCCTCACCAAATGAGACCAGATGATAAGCGACATATTCCTTGCCTTGCACAAAATCAGCTTGTCAATGAATGTTTGCTGCATTGCAATCTGTCCTTCTTTCCTATCCCTTCTTGCTTTCTGAGCACTATCCCTAGCAAATGCTGCCCTTTTGATCTCGTATGGTTGGTTGTTCTGGGGAGTCCATACCTCCCTAGTGTTACTGTGCATCTTACAGTCCTGTCTATTGTTTGGTTGAAAGATAAGCCACCACAGTGAGTTCAGTTCCAGGTGTGAAAAGTGTCTAAGGGCCATAACAGAGCCCCACCAGTCTCTAGCAGATCAGTAAGACTGGTCTTTTTATTTTGAATTTTGTTCTACAATTTTCTCCCACTTTATCCAGGATCTCTTATTGTGATCCCTTTCAGAGCAGTCAGCTATAGTAGCTGGGCACCATTTTGTTCTTCTGGTCTCAGGGTCATGGAGGCTGGGGTTCACATGGTCCATTAGTCCTTTCTTTAATCTTCTTTGCTCTGGATGAGGAGAGACCAATAGTTGAACTTTAGATGGCCACTAAAAAACGTTTAAGACTCCAGTTGCTACTCACCAAAGTAGGATGTAGAGCATTGTCTTTGTGGACTATGTTGTGCCAGTTGACCTTGATTTCCCCCAGGACTATTGTCCTGAGCCCACAGGTCCCATGACTCATTCCCTCAAAGTATTTAATTATGACTAAGAAGTTTTCATAGCTTTCCCCCGCGTGCTCTACTATATTCATGGATATATTTGCAGCATATGTAAATACTTATATAGAAATATCCTCTGTCAAATATATCCAAGGGTATAGTCCCATTCACCTTCCCACTCCTGTTCAGCTTGCATAACTATCTATATATCTATTTGTAGATTATTATTACTGTTATTGCAGGATTGTTTGTGTAATAACATTTACCTCTGTTGCCTTTAACTCTTGCGCTCCTCTCAGTGTCTCTCTGTCCTTGACCTCAAGATGGAATTTTTCATGAGAAGATCTTAACATTTTCCCACTCTGACAGATGCTGTTTTAGGTTCTCTCTTTGTTCTATATACAAAGACTTCAGCCAGTCTTTGCTCAATTCTTTGCTGATCCTTGAAAAACAGGGATTGTTAGCCTAGGAGAGGGTTTCATACATTACAGCTTCCATTTTCCTGCCTTAATAGAAGAAGAATTTCCTGTGACTCATTGCAAAAGATAGACTTATTAATATGTGAAGAAGCTAAGAAATAATGGGTTACCCAGCAAGCCTGTCCCACTGCCAGGGCCTCACATTTAAATGGAAGCTTGAGGCTTGTTGTTCCTTGTACTTGCAAAATGTAAAGAATTATCATCACTGGCATTATCAATAAGAAAGATTTATTGTATTTACCATACTTGTTTGTTATCTGGAATTTTAGAAGAAATGCATGGAAGTATTAGGGAAACACTTAGGGAAATGTTCTACCATTAAAACATCCATCTACATACTCTAAAATTTCACTAAAAAGAGAATTAGAATATTGGAAAATATTCTTTGGGATTAATCCCTTTGAAGAAAGTGTTTATTTCTGCTTCAGGATAACATTAAAGATGGCTAAGTTCCTTGCCATTTTATTACTATATTTCTCAAATTATCAATAGCAGTGTGCATCATAATACTGCTCTTTGGTGCCTTTGCCATTTATAAAATCTTTTCTCATAAAATGTTATGAGAAATTCAACATTGCCTTGCAGGCAATATTTTATTACCATGGAGAAATTTTTCACTGTGAAAATTCCATTAATATATTAAAACAACACTGACTATATAGAGAGGAGAGAGTGTAGGTGTCAAGCAATAACAAAGACAGTAAGATCCCAGTACAAAACATTACAAGGGACATGAACAAATCACAGAAGGGGACACGCAAAATACTGAGAAAATGATTTTTTTGAGTGTTCTTCCAAAGTAATAATTTTAAAATGCCAAATAAAGCAAAGGATGATTTCCTTTCTTAAAGACTAGCAGCAATTAAGAAAGCGAGAGAGAGAGAATATCCAGTCCTTGAAAGGGTATAGGTGAAAAGAAGTGCTAGAAGAATTTGAATGGGTAAACTTTCTGGAAAGTCAGTAGGGAATGTTTATCAAGAACATTAAAATGCTTATAATATTTGATGCAATAAATATATTGTGAGAATCTATGCTGAGGAAATAATCAGTGATGAGCCAGAGATTAGTATAAAAAGATGTTCTTTTCTACATTGTTTATAACTTTAAAAAAAAAATAGACATGCACCAAGTGTTCAGTTCTTTAGCAACAGGAAAGTGGATGAATAGGTAACAGTAATAATATAAAAAGTACATATTATTCAGTCAAATACACATCTTAAAAATTCAAAGACATGAATAAATATTCATAATCTAATATTTGGTAAAACAAGTATCTATGCCATTTACATTATATCTAACCAAAAAAAAAAAAAAAAAAAAACCAAACTCACAGCTGTTAAGTTGAATCCAACTCATAATGATCCCACCTTGGGTTTCTGAGGTAGTATCTCTATGGATGTAGATTGCCCAATCTTCCCACAATATGTGTTTTTATATCTGTACCTATTGATAGGAGTTCTGGTAGCACAGTGCCTAAGGCATTTGACTGATAACCAGAAGGCTGGCGGTTCAAACTCACCAGCCACTCCTTGGAAGGTAGGTTGGGCAATCTACTTCCGTGGTGATGCTGCCTTGGAAACCCAAGGAGGGGTCACTATGAGTCGGGTCTGACTCCATGGCACATAACAACAACAACATGCTGCTAAATGGTAATCTCACAATGTCATTTTCCCTCAACATCTAGGTTGGGAGTGTCGGGGAGAATTATTTCCTTTCAAGTAAAGTAAGAATAATAAAACTTACTTTAAAAAGTGAGTCAAGAAATTTAAGTTGGGGAATATTGTAAAGTCACCACATGTGCATATATGTGAAGAGATTAAGGTAAAAAAATAAGAGGTGCATGAACGCAGGAGATCCTGGACAGAGTGGGAGAACAACATGGAACAAAACTCAAAATCAAAAAAGAAAGAAAAAGACCAGGTTTGCTGGTCTGATATAGCCTGGTGAGACTCCTGAAACCATGGTCCCTAGTTACCGTTCAGGTCTGGAACTGAACTCACACCTGTGGCTTCCAACCAAACAATAGACAGGTATATGGGGTGAACATTTACATCAGGTAGATACACACCTTGGAGCAATCACTCTCAATCGTGGGAGAACAGAAGGGCAGTATTTGCACAGGAAGACAGCTGGGGGAGCAGGAGGAGTGCATGGGAGGGAAGGACACAGAAAAGAGGTAACTATGCAGAGGAAGTGGGAAGAGAGCTGTTACACTGAGGGGAATTGCAGGCAATGTCATGAAACAAAATGTGTATGAACTGCTGTACAGAAAACTAATTTGTTCTGTAAACTTTCACCCAAATCACAGTAAGAATAAAACTTTTAAAAATAGGATGAATGAATATATTGCCCAGAACAAGTTAAGCACGAAAAATCCTGTAACTATTATTCCAGGCCTAATTAGGATGGCCTAATGCCTATAAAAGGAGCCCTGGTGGTGCAGTACCTAAGGCATTTGCCTGCTTGCTAACCAGGAGGTTGGTGGTTCAAACCCACCAGCCATTCCATGGAAGGAAGATGCGGTAATCTACTTCCGTAAAGATTTATTGCCTCAGAAACCCAGCCAGGGTCATTGTGAGTTGGAATTGACTGGATGGCAGTGGGTTTTTTTGTTGTTGTTGTCTTTTTGTTTGTTTGTTTGGTTTAATGCATGCCTATGAAGTTATATGAACTGATCTGTAATCCCAGCTCTGTTATTTAGCAGCTGTGTTGTCTTGGGCAAATTCCTTTATACGTGTCAAGTTCCATTACCGTCATTTAAAAATCAACCTAACTCTGCAGGTTATGATAATAATTAAATGAGATTATATGCAAATCCAAACAGAAGAATGAGAGAAGAAATGTTGGTGATGATAGTAATTACAGTGGCATTCTGTGATGGAGACTAAGGTGAGTGTAGTTTATTTTCAGGCACATAAGATGACTTCTCCTCTCCTCCATTTCTTATGTATGGTACATGATTACATTCATCAGTTTATTTTAAGCAGCAAAAAATAGACCAGAAAGCAGAATTACAATGAAGACATGATCTAGGTGTGGAATGTTTTATAAGAAAATATTGTTTCATCTTACAAGAAAATACAAGTATCATTTTAGAAATTGAAAATAATAAATCTTGACTCCTCATTAATAGATACCAAGTGTCCTCATTAATAGACACTAGTGGTCAGACTTCGTGTCACCTACTTTGGTCATGTGGTCAGAAGGGACCATTCCCTGGAGAAGAATGTGCTTGGTAAAGTAGAAGGTCAGCAGAAAAGGGGAAGACCCTCAGGAGATGAAGTGGCACAGTGGCTGAAATGATGGGCTCAAGTATAGCAAGGATTGTGAGAATGGCACACGACTGAGCAGTGTTTCATTCTGTTGTACATAGGGTCGCTAGGAGTTGAAGTCAACTTGATGGCACCTGACAAGTGGCATTATATATTAAAATGTGAATATCATATCTAAGAAACTAAACATGAAGCTAAATTAAACTTAAATAATTTAACTTGGTAAATTAGTGGGATCTAATTAATGGAATCTAATATTAATTAACAGTGAGAGACAGAAGTGGGGAGAGCAAAGGTGGGGAATAGTCCAGAATCTATTTATCTCTGGGTTATGGAATAGGTTGTGGTGGTTGTTGTTGTATGCCATCGAGTCAGACCCAACTCATAACAATCCCTCCTTGGGTTTCTGAGGCAGTATCACTACGGAAGTAGATCACCCAATCTTCCTTTTGAGGAGTGGCTGGTGGGTTTGAACCGCCAGCCTTCTGCTTAGCAGTCAAATGCCTTAAGCACTACGCTACCAGAGCTCCTATGGAATAGGTAGCATCTGTTATTTTTTCTTTTTCTCTTTGTGATTTTTGGTATTCTAATTAGTGTGTTGCTATTATAATCAGAAAAAGGCAATTAAAGTTCTGTTGTATTTTTAAGGGTATTTCAGAATATGGCCTTTCTTATGGCCTCAGCAGGCAGTCAATATGGACTGAGAATGCCTTAGTAGTCATTAGAATGCCTGAGCAGGGGCCCCTGCTCCATCCTCAATTTATAAGAAGTCATTTCCTTACTCTTGAAACCACAGTTTCCCCAACTATGGTTGACATAGTTCTAAAGTAGAGGTATTAAGTAATTGGTTGCACTGTCTGGAAACTAACTCCGTGATATAAGGTCTCCTTATTCAGCTCCAAGTAAGCCCCTTTCATTCGTTCCTTTTAAAAGCTGCCCTCTCCTCAGAGTTCCACCTCTCCAAGAATGACTGCAGATTAACATCTCCTCATCCCATGTGTTTTGGTTCTCAACCTGTGGATAACATACACTAGAGGATGAATTATTTACACACCTCGTCTAAGCAGGACTCCTTCTAGACACTATGCATACATATATCCAATATGTAAATTAAAGTTTTACCAATATTTGTAAAAGAGATTAATAAAATTTACATCAAACTGTTATCAAGTTTTGATTGACATATATTTGCTAAATGTCAAGTGTTTAAACATATAAGGACTATCATAAGAAAGGTCTTTACATTGAAAAGGTTAGGACCACTACTTTAAAATCAACACAGTCACTTTTCATCCAGTGTAGAATGAATTGTTCTCTCTTCTGTATCAACATAGAACTATTTCACACTGCAGATTGACCATGCAGCCCTTGTGGTGCAGTGCTTAAGCACTCAGCTGTTACCTGAAAACTCAGTGGTTTGAGCCCAGCAGCTGCTCCACAGGAGAAAGATATGACTGTCTGCTTCCATAAAGATTTCAGCTTTGGAAACCCTGTGGACAGTTCAATTCTGTCGTACAGGTTTTCTATGAGTTGGAATTGACTTGATGGCAGTGGGTTTAGTTGGTTTGTGTGTGTGTGTGTGGTATAGTACTGAAGAACTCTTGGGTGGTGCGAAAGCTGGACTACTAACCAGAAAGTTTGCAGCTCAATCCTATCCAAAGGTTCTTTGGAAGTATAAACTGGCATTCTACTTAGAAAAGTTCACATTTATGAAAACTTTATGGAGAAGTTCTATCCTGAGCACATGGAGCTGCCATGAATCAGGATTGCCTTGATGGCAACTAACAACAACAACAACAACATATTATTGACTGTTACGTGGATAAATAAATGAACTTCAAAATCCTGTAATTTCTCATAAAAGGGTCTCAAATATGTGTTAGGCTCTAAGAAATACAAAGATGAATGTGTGTTGAATAGAATGGATTGAGCTCTTTTTTTTTTTTTCCCCCAGTCAATCAATGCAACAGACAATAGTATCACTGCATATTTAAAGTCTTCTTAGCTTTGGAAATCTTGGGCTACCTACATAATCTCTCTCAGCCTCAAGTTTCTGCAGCTATGAAATGAGCTTCCCTTTTTGAGTTATGGTGATGACCACATGAGATTATGCATGTGAAAGACCCATCAGAATACCCTAAACACAATTAAAAAAAAAAAAAAAAAAACTCACTGCCTTTGAGTGGATCCCTACCCATAGTGACTCCCTCCTTTGGTTTCTGAGGCAAAAATGTCCCCACCTCCTTTGTTTCCTGTAGCAATATCACTCACGAGTTGGTGACTTTTCAAATACTGACTCTTCTGAAGTAGACATTAAAATTATCATTTTGTCCTGTTGGGTGTTTCTTAAGCAATAAATTTACCTGAGAGGAGATTATTTGTTTCCTTATTAATTTTTAAAAGAGTGTCTAGAATCATATTAATCATATTATTGACTCATGTCATTAGGGAGTAGGAAAGACCTGAATTTCTCTAAGTCAGATCCTTAGTACTCTGGTAATTGAAAAGTAATCACATTTTTTTTTCAATTATATCTTCCTTCCGAGGAGTGGCTGGTGGGTTTGAACCACCAGCCTTCTGGTTAGCAGTCAAGTGTCTTAGCCACTATGCTACCAGAACTCCTATGTATATGTATATGTATATGTATATGTATATGTATATGTATACACACACACACATACACACACATACGTAAACTCACTGCCGTGGAGTTGATTTCGACTCATGGCAACCCCTCCTAAGGTTTTGGAGGCAATATCTCTACAGAAGTAGATTGCCCAATCTTCCTTCTGAGGAGTGGCTAGTGGGTTTGTACCGCCAGCCTTCTGGTTAGCAGGCAAATGCCTTAGGCACTACACCCACCAGCCACTTCTGGGAAGGAATATTGGACAATCTACTTCCGTAGAGACACCACCTTGGAAACCAAAGGAGGGGTCGCTATGAGCTGGATCTGACTTCACCACAACAAGTTTGGTTTTTGGTTTGGTGGCATAGTGCCTAAGGCATTTGACTGCTAATCAGAAGTTGGTGGTTCAAACCCACCAGCCACTCCATGGAAAGAGGACTGGACAATCTACTTTGATAAAGATTTACCACCTTGGAAACCCAAAGGTGGTGGCTATGAGTCTGAATCAATTCGATGGCAGTGAGTTTGCCTTTTTGTTTTATATATATATATATGTAATCAAGCTTACACAAGCATCTTGGTTTGAGAGACTAAATACCAAACTCACTGCCATCGAGTCAGATCCGAGTCATAGCAACCCCTCCTTGTGTTTCCGAGGTGGTATCACTATGGAAGTAGATTGCCCAATCTTCCTTCCGAGGAGTGGCTGGTGGGTTTGAACCAATAGCCTTCTGGTTAGCAGTCAAAAGTCTTAGGCACTAAGCCACTAGAGCTCCTTGAAAGACTAAATAAATGACTAAAATAAAAGACCATTGGGAAGATGGAGTGGGGTGAGAAGGTTTCTAATTGAACTTATCAAATTCCAGGGTGCATTATATACTATGACCTTATTTTTAGTGAGACAAGCCTGGCTACTCATTTGGTTTATTTAAGTAATTAGTTGTAAAATTAGGTTGGTATGTTTTAAGCCCATGGTAGTTATTCTTTATGTGTCTGGGCCCTGAACAAAAATATTTCCTTAAGTTTTTTATTTGAGAATTGCTTTCTTCAGGTGAGCTCTGGCAAACACTGTAAAAATGTATAAATCTGGAACACTAGGAAGTATAGAAAAGGGAAGGAAATTACCTCAGTTTGGCAGGAGGCACAATGTTACTTTCTTTAAATAAAATGCATCCTCTGTCCTTACTCACCCGATGCAGCCCAATTGAGCATTTCATTGTATTCAGTCACATAGCCCTGCCAGCCAGAGAAGGCAGCTGACACTGTGTACCTGAGGTTACAAAGAGCCTATGTGTCCCCACTCCAGTGTTCACATTCCTCCGAGGGTCTGAGGGGAGAGCTGCTTTGTTATTTTTCTCAAGCCCTGCCACAAATGTTCTTTGACAGGCGCCCAGAAGGTCTGGGCAGGAACTGCTACGTGCATTGATACTAGAGGTCTCTTGTGGGAGGGGACTCTGTCCAGCAGTGCTCAGTGAATGTTTCCTAACTTTGGCAGAGAGAAGTTGCTTGTGCCAGGTCTCTGAAGTTGGGAAGGAGACAAGCAAATGTCCATCACTGGAATGGATGGAAAGTTCTGACTAGAAGGAGAATGATATGATTGGGACAGTATAATGACAGGTCATAGAAGTCTTAATGACATCTCAGCTTCTGGCCAAGGACTACAATGGCTTCCTCAACGTTCTAGTCAATCAAGCAGCTGGTGCAACTGCACTGTGCATTTCTTACAGGGCTGAGCAAAGGAGTGAAAACACAGAGTCCCTACCCTCTTGAACTAGGATGGAGATAGAGCTACCAGTATATAACTAGTAATAGGCAAGGTTTATGTCATGAACATAGTGGTTCTTTTATTCTTGTGATTATTGCTAATAACACTTAAGGCCTGGGTGAAATGTGTGTGTAGCGGGGAGCGAGATGCTTGGCCTAGGCCTCACATTTGGGAAGGTCTGCCAATGGAGCCTTTTGACTTTATCAGTTCAGATGAGGTTATACAACATCAGTGTTATCTTAATATCATGTTCAACATACAGATTTCAGCTTTGTCACCATTGTAGTACAATACATTCTAATTAATTCTGTGATTATTTTATGCATAATTAATTGTATTATTTGTATTATTAAGAAATTAATGCTAGATATAAATTTTAAGTATATTCCATAATTATTAAAGCCCTGTTTTAGTATGTGTCCTTTTTTCAGTATGCCAAGTAATTCTGATATTTTCTTGAACTCTTTTTGTTAATCCTAGAATATTATTAAGAGAAACCATGTCTATTTCAGCTTCTGCCAAGGTGATTCAAGGAGTAATATCTCACCAGTTCTCCTCCCACCAGCCTCCATATCTGACCATCTTTTCTCTTCGCAGTGTCTTTGGTGCATGGTGAGAACAACTGAAGGTCACATGCATCCAGGCTGGGACTCACTATTACTTATGTGAGTTTCTTCATTGAGATGAAAATCTCAAGACAGTAAAAATATTTACTTATTTATCTTTATTGAAGGTTTCATGGTAATAAATATAGACAAGGAAGGAATTCTCATACAAAAGTCTCTAATGAGAGTCTCCATAAATTTGACAAAAGGAAATGATATTTGACAGTGAAGGTGATTAATGGAGCAGTGGAACTAAGGCCAACAAAATCCATTTCTTCTCTTTTTCTCTGGAGAATTAGTCATAAGGCTAGTCTTTCACTAGTTCTTCATACACTGAAATTTTACTCTGTCTGTACCATTCACTTCTCTCCTAGTAAAAACAAAATATAACACGGCTACTTAAATTCTTGTTACAAATACACTATTAGATCTTGCAAGGGATTCAGAGATGGACTTGACACATCCCCTAAGGTAATAGCACAATCATAATGGCAGAACAAATATGTGTGCAAACTGACCTTCTTTCACTCATTTTTAAAATCTGCTTTATGATACTTAACTTAGTAAAGGATGCAGATAATATATTCTAATAAGTAGATTATGGAAGAGATAGCAGATAGAATGAGCATTAAGGCGTATGTGAGATGCTGAGAGTTAAAAAAGATGATGAGGGAATTGTAGAAGCCAGAACAACATAAATAAAGATACAAAATGAAGAAACAAGGATTTTTGACATGGAGGTAGATGAAAGATCTGAGATAAAAGTAGATTGGAGCATATTGTGGAAGAATTTGAATGTCTTAGAAGGAAGTGTATTCCTTATTTATTGAATTTCTTAAACAAGAAGGTGATATTTTGAGACCTTTACTATACATTGACAGTCATGGTATGGCTTAGGGGAGGAAAGGCAACAGAGATCCATATTGAAGTCTTTTGAAATAATCCAAGTGAAAGGTGATCAAGACTTGAATTAAGAGAGTAACAATGGAAGTAAGAAGAAAGGGAAATGGGTATAAAAGAGATGTTGAAGTCAAACTCTCTGCTTCTTCTTCATGCCTTCTTCCACACCACGTCTCAAACAAACTCTAGTTTAACAATAGGAAAACTAAGGAATCCATGGGTGGGGTCTTCTAAAACATATATGGAAGGAGAGGCTACTTGGAAGGTGAGAGGAGATTATTTCCACTTTTTCTCTGTAATTAATGTATTAATTATTAATTATTGGGCCCCAGTTTGTCTTAAGAAATTGTGCTAAAACTAACTCAGGTAGGATCACAGAGTGTTTCCTAATGTGACACTAGACCACAGGAATGTGCAGACTGTAAAGTTAATACTCTGCAGAAACTGACAGGGCTGCAAAGTAAGTTTGCCTAAACACCTAAAATATGGTTGCTGAAAATTGTATGAAGTAAACAGACAAAACACTGAACTATTAAATGCAGGGATATGTTAGCTTCTTGGGGCTACCTTAACAAAGCACTACAAAGTGGGCAGCTTAAAAAGACAAGTTTATTGTTTCACAGCTTTGGAAGCTGGAGGTCTGAATCAGGGTGTCAGCAAGGCCATGATCTTTTCAAAGCCTCTGGAAGATGAGCCTTTCTTGTCCCTGCCAGTTTCTGGCAGGGCTGCTATTCTTTGGCTCCCGCTGAAGCATAACTCCAGGCTCTGCCTTCATTTTCACAGGATGTTCTTCTCATGGTGTCTGTCTGTCCATCTGTGTCACTTCTACTTTTTTTTAAAAGGACAACACTCAGATTAGGAGCCCCAGGGAGCTCCGATGGTGTAGTGCCTAAGGCACTTGACTGCTAACCAGAAGGCTGGTGGTTCAAACCCACCAGCCACTCCTCGGAAGGAAGATTGGGCAATTTACTTCCATAGAGATGTTGTTGTTGTTATGTGCCCTTGAGTCGGACTCAACTCATAGCAACCCCTCCTTGGGTTTCCGAGGTGGTATCACTATGGCAGTAGATTATCCAACCTTCCTTCTGAGGAGTGGCTGCTGGGTTTGAACCGCCAGCCTTCTGGTTAGCAGTCAAGTGCCTTAGGCACTATGCTACCAGAGCTCCTTCCAAAGAGATACTGCCTCAGAAACCCAAGGAGGGGTCATTATGAGTCAAATCGACTCAATGACAGTGAGTTTGGTTTTTTTTTGTTTTGTTTTGTTTTGTTTTTTGGTTTTGTCCAGGATAAGAGCTCTGGTGGCACTGTGGTTAAGGCATTGGGCTGCTAACTGAAAGGTTGGTGGCTCAAACACACCAGCAACTCCATGGGAAAAAGATGAAGAAATCGGATTCCGTAAAAATTTAAAGCTTTGGAAACCAAGATGGAGCAGCTCTATGGTGTCCTATATGGTTGCTATGATTCAGAATTGATTCACTGGCAGTGGTTTTGGGTTTTGGTAGTCCAGGATAAGGTCTCTTTGTTGTGCAAGTGGTTTGAGATTGGCTATTAACCTCAGGTTGGCAGTTTGAACCCAATGAGTAGTGCCACAGAATAAAGGCCTGGCAATGTGCTTCTGTTAACATTAAAAACCAAAAACGAAACCTGTTGCTGTTGAGTGGATTTCAACTCATAGTAACCTTACAGCACAGAGTAGAACTGACTCACAAAGTTTCCAGAACTGTAACCTTTATAGAAACAGACAGTCACATCTTTCTTCCATGGAGCAGCTTGTGGGTTTAAACCAACAACTTTTCAGTTACCAGCCAAATGTGTAACCACTCTTCCACCAGTTCCATTCTACAACACATGGGGTTGCCAGACACCGAATTTGACTCTTTGGTAATGGGTTTGTTCCAGTATAACCTCATGTTACTTGAACTAATGACATCTTCAAAGACCCTATTTCCAAACAAGGTCCTACTCATCAGTACTAGAGGTTAATATTTCATTATATCTTTTTGAAAGGCACAATTAAATCCATAATGAGGGATATTACACTTAGCTGTTACCTTCTTTTTTGTTGTAGGGAGAAATAATTCAGCTCAATGTTTCCAATAGTTTGGTTCATATCACTGAGGGCACTATGAATAATTTTAGACAAAATAGAGATTTTCCATTTTGTTGTACTGATAGATAACTTGCTTTTTATGACAGACAACATTGGTTTTATGTTTATAGCAGTGATCTAAAGTTTCCATTGTAGACAAATTTATTTAAGCAAAAAGTTGAGCCAATTTAAAGAAAAATATTAAGTAAATAATAGTATCAGAATATGGCAAAAATCATGAAGGGGATGACTAGAAAACACTGGTTTAGATAGAGAGGACTGATCTTAATATCCTCTTGTATATATATATTTAGGTTTACTGCACACAACCTGTGACAGCTCCCCACAACACTGTTTGCTTAAATCTTCCTGTATAACAGGAGGTTATTTCAGCATAGGAGGATCTGTTAACAAATGCATGAAGAGGAAAAAATAGTTAAATTAGCCATGCTCAGTGCTGTGCAGTTCAAAATTAGCATAAGTTATATTTTCTATTTCTTAATTATTCATCTGATTAAATTTAATCACCATAACAAAATTGTCATCTCCTTAAGGTCAGGGTAGCTGGAAGCGCTGCAGGTAAAGTAGTTTAGAATTGAGCTCCAGCTTCAAATCCTGGTTCTGTCACTTGCCATCTTTGTGAATTCTACCTAGTCACCTAGCCTCTTTGAGCCCTAGTCTGTATATCTGCAAAGAAGATGACAATGCTATCTTCATGGGATTGTTTATATGAAGATTAAATCAGATGACATAGCAAACCAAAAACCAAACCCACTGCCATCGAGTCAATTCTGACCCATAGTGACCCCCATTGAGTTTCCAAGGCAGTAAATCTTCACAGAAGTAGATTGCCCCATCTTCCTTCTGCAGAGTGGCTAGTGGGTTTGAACTGCCACTCTTTTGGTTAGCAGTCAAATGCCTTAGGCACTGTGCCACTAGAGCTCCAACATACATGATGGATAACACACATGATGTCACAATTCACAGGCTGTCGTATAACAGAACTTTTCCTTCCTTGCCACGCTCATGGTAGCAATTCCACCTCCTTCTCTGATCTCAATTCCTAGGTTCAGCTCCTCTCTCTGTGTGACTTAACTTCTCTGTCTTCTCCTTGTTCCTCAAGGTCACCCTCCCATCCCATAGTAGGACCTCTGTGTTTGGTTCTCTTCTGCCTACAATGCTCTTACTCAGATCTTCAGGTATTTTGTTCCTTTATTTTAAATAAGCTTCTGCTTGAATATAACTTCTTCAGCAAGGCCAGGCTTGATGCCTTACTGAAAACATCCCCACTGCCATCACTATCATCACCCCTCTCTCTATCCCCTGTCCATTTTAATTTCTTTATAGCCCCAATTACTAATTGAAAATTGCATCATATACTTCTTTGTTTTCTTACTTATTATGTGTCTTCCCCTAAAGAAAGGGAACTCTGGTGGCATAGTGCCTAAGGTATTTGACTACTAACCAGAAGGTTGGTGGTTCAAACCCACCAGCCACTCCTCAGAAGTAAGATTGGACAACCTACTTCTGCAGAGATACAGCCTCAGAAACCCAAGGAGGGTCACTATGAGTCAAATCAACTCAACGGCAGTGAATTTGGTTTTATTTTTTTGGTAGAGAATATAAAATCTTGTTCCTTACTGTTTTACCAGCTGCTAGTATAGTGTCTGATGCACAATGGGTAACTAATTGGTCAGTATTTACTGAATATCATTATTAGTCACAAATAAATGAAATGAAATAATTCTAAAGGAATTTTAAAAATTCAATACAGAATTTACTGAACACATATTAAGTACTAAGTGAAGAGAGATTCTAAACATTTTTTGCTTTTGTTGAGTAAAGAAAATCTTTATTAAGATTAAGAAATTATCGTATGTTATTTTTTCTTATTTTCTGATTGGTAGTTAATTAGTGAATCATTCGGGACTGTAACTGCTGGAGGAGTGCAGAGAACACAGTAAAAGAACAGGGAGCCAGGAAAGAATGGGAAGGCACTGGATGATGGTCCCCAAGATGGCAATCAACCTGTCTGCAACAATAGCCTGCAGATCACCTAAGCCACAAGTCCTACGATTCTACTGACCACCTGGTGCTGGCACATCCACGGTGATAGGAGTGGATGTAAACCTTCTGTTGTCCTAATGTCTCCAGTTGGGATCTTTGTGTGTGGATATGTGTGTTTCTTTTCCTTGGCTCCCAAGTCAAATCAGTCTGCTCCTGGTACTTGGCAACCCAGCATGCTTCCTCCCACTAACGACAAGCCTGTCTGCAAAACAGAGCAACATCTTTGAGATGGGGTGTTTATCTGGGCAGGGTGCAGCCTCTGCAGCCCACAGGGGCCCCTCCTTCAAAGGCTTTGCTGAGCAGAGCTCACCTGATGAAAGCCCAAACTGTGTGTGCTTGACTTGATTTATGGGCAACGGCCAGCTCATTAGGCACACTGGCCTGAGGAAGCCAGCTGGCTGTGGGGACAAATGTTTTTGTAGCTCTGTGGTACCCACAGGGCTGCTTGTAGCTTGGGGGCCGGAGTACAAAGGGGGCAGTGATAAGTGGCTCAGGAATCTATGCCTGGCTCAGGGAGTGCTAACTGCCCAAGAGATTGATATCTAGGGTGCAAAGGCTAAAAAAATTAGATTAATTTAGCTCAGCTGTGCTCACTGAAGGATTGGGTTGCAGCTGGTGCTGAAACATTCGAGATCAGACCTCAGAGCTTAGGGGGCAAGTCCCAAGTTGGAAGGAAAGGAGGAAGATGGATTGCCTCTCAGCCTGTCTGCTCCCCAAGAAAAAGACAGCCCTGCCTTACAGATAATCCTATAGAAGCCCAGTAAGAAAGCAAGCCATGTATTTCACAGGATATAGCATTGGAAATTGGGAGCATGGTCTTCTACACCTGGGAAGCCACCTGGGACAAATGACATTAAAAACACTCTCAACTTCAATCTCTTTCTCCATGAAGTAAAACTAAACAATCACAGAAATATTTTGAGGTAACCTGAAAAAAAGAAGTTGAAATTTCTCTGAATTCCAAGATTTTACTATGAGAGATAATTTCCATATCCCTGATTGTATATTGATTATCTTTCTGTGGTCCTGATTCTTTGGAATTCCATGTCTCTCAACTTCATTTTCATAGAAGTATCTTCACCTAAATTTGCCTACAAATATTCTTTACACTCCCTGTTTGGTTCCTATGTAGAAAGTCTAACACATTTCAAATTCTACATCACATATGAGAAAGAAAGCAATTTTTTATACCAAAACTCCATTGTTCTATTAATTTTTAAGGGAAAAATTATTAAGCATACTTTGCAGCAAATTATCAACTCTTTTTACCTCTTCTGATAAGGCTCTCTTTATAAGCTAACATTTATACAAAGAACTATACTAAGTACTTTATTCAATGAAGGAAATCATTGCCCCTATTTACATATTGTTCAAGAGTAATGATTAATAATGTCCCATTCCTTTCTCAGTTGGTGGTTTAAACCCACCAAGTACTCCTCAAAAGGAAGGTTGGGCAATCTACTTCTGTAGTGATACTGCCTCAGAAACCCAAGGAGGGGTCATTATAAGTCGGATCCAACTCGATGACAGCGAATTTGGTTTGATATTCCTTTCTCAGATGTGCCAGGTGGATGATACATTTTTTGTGTTCAAACTATGTATGACAGATTCATAGCAAAGATCACATGTGTTTTATTAAGTAGGTGTTCAGCCAATGGACTACAGGATGTAATGAACCCTGGTAAGGTCCAGACTATGGACCTGAACATGAAAACAGAAGAAGCAAAGACTGGGTAAATGTAAATACCCTCTCCTCATCATGTTTCTCATTCAAATTATGTATGCTATTTTTAAGAGTAGGTTGAGTTAACATAAAAAGAGAGCATGGGCTCTTAAAACTGAGAGTTACATAAAGCATATCTTGAAGAAGCCAGTGTTTTTTGAGCGTGCCATGTTGCATGGTGGAATAAAGACTAATCTGGAAACTACCTCTGCTATGAACTAGTTCCATAAGCTAAGTCAAATCACTTCTTCCAAAACATTCCTTGTTTGTAAAACATAGGCAAGAAATGAGATAATTTACAGGAAATTTCACAGAAAATTATAAAGACTTTAACCTGTAAAGAAATTATTTTCTCCATTTCTACTTGTCATAACCTCAGAAAGGTTGTAACATTCCCAAAAATCACACATCTATCAAGTGTTAAAGGGGTGAACCAACATACACGTCTCCCAATCTCCAACTCAGAGCCTCTTCTGTCACATAGTCCACTTCTCTGTAATGACTGGTATAAGTCCAGGTCCTTAATGGAACTCAAAACGAAATCAAGGAATAGCCACAAACCACTATTTAAACAAAGGCACAAAATCAAACATTTGTAGAAGGCAAAATTAACATTTTTGGATCAAGTTCAGTGGCAAGTAAAATAGTGTACAACCAGAACTACTTTGACATAGAAATTCATAGGTTGATGGTCCAGGGATAATAGCAGGTACATTTCCTGTGAGAGAACAAGAATATCATTTAAGTGGCCCTATATCCAGAAAAATTAGAAGAAAGCCTTCTGGGGGTGGGGGAAAAGCCACTAATGATAGCAAAAAAAGAAGCCATTTTTAACTTTCAAGAAAGATGTACCAGCAGAGTAGTAGGGCAGAAATTAAGCTCTGGGTCTGGGGTTTCAAAAGTAAATGGCTGCAAGGGTGAGAAATCACATTAATAAATGAAGCAGGCTGAGGATAATATATAAGAGTGTTTGCACTATGGCAAACTGGGGATAGTATGTCATCTCACTATTTAGTTTCAAGTAATTATAGCCATGTGGTTTGATCTCACAATTTTTCAAGAAAAGACAGAAATTTGTATTTTTATGTGAGTAGCATAGTGCCTAAGGCACTTGACTGCTAACCAGAAGGCTGGCAGTTCAAACTCACCAGCCACTCCTCAGAAGGAAGGTTAGGCAATCTACTTCCACAGTTATACCACCTCAGAAACCCAAGGAGGGGTTGCTATGAGTCGGGTCCAACTTGATGGGACATAACAACGACAACAACAACATAATAAATTTATAACACTATTTACACCAGACAAAACATGAGCCTCCAGGAATCATTTTGTAGCCACCACTCTTGAGAGTTAGAGTCCCTGGGTGGTGCAAGTGGTAAGCACTGGACTACTAGCTGAGAGGTCGGTAGTAGGAACCCATCCAGAGGTGTCTCCGAAGACAGGCCTGAGCATCTGCTTCGGAAAGGTCACAGCCTTGAAAACCGTATAGAGCAGTTCTACTCTGCACACATTGGGTCACCATGAGTCGAAATAAACTCTACAGTAACTAACAACAACTCATGAGAGTGAAAAGTAAACAGAGAGCATGGATTTCCCAGGCTTGGAGTTGGATGGGAAAGGAACATAGAAAGCTCCAGAAAGAGTTGCAGCGTCACGCCCATGTTGATTTCCCCCAGTTAGTGTTGGTCCAGTGTGCAGAAGCTACCTCGGTTTTAACTTTTTGCTAGTGACCTCTGCAATTAGGAAATTGGCCCAATAAGGATAGTGAGAAAAGCCAAGAGACAGAAGTGGGAAGAGCAATTGAATAAACAATGATGTTTTCTCCTTCTTAATATAGCAGAGTGTGTATCTATGTAAGCAAGCCTCATATTAAGTGCAAAGAGAAAAATGGAGACCACCAAAGACTGGCTAACAAATCTGCCACCAAAGTTCAACATTGCTATTCTTATACTTGGTTAATGCACTTGAAAAACAAGACCAATACTTAATGCCATTTGCATATCCATGACAATATTGTTCACAGGTGAGCACAGTAGTATACTTTACATTTCTCTTGCTACTTTTTTCACTTAAAGTTAATAGTTGCCTCAATTTTAATAGATTTTTATAGATCTGTTGCTAATTTATCCCCAAATCATCTTTCAGAACCCTAAATCTTCTCTCTACGTGGATTGATCACTTTCCAGGCCTGTTGAGCACCTGTAATACGGAGACTTCACCATCAGTTTGGGAATTCTCTTTGCCTTTATCTTACATTGAACTTCCTAGATCATATGACTATCTTAATGTATGTATGTATGTATTTATTTATTTATTTTTGCCTTAACTCTATTTATTGGTGGAGTAAGCACTCTTTCTGAGGAAAAGTATAGGATGGTATCTTTTTTAGATTTTTCATGTTGGAAATATAGTCATTTTCTTTATATTTGATTAACTCTTTGGCTGGGTATGAAAATCATTTTCCCTCAAGATTTTGAAGGTCTCATTGCGCTGTCTTTTAGCTTCTGGTGCTGCTTTGAGATTTCTGTGCTGTCCTGATTCTGACCCTTTGTGTGAGATGTGTTTTATTCCTCTGGATGTAAATAAGTATTATCTTTATGCCTGTGTGCTAAAAATTTCCAATTCATAAAGGCTGGTCCAGACCATTAAGACAGAGCTCTGGTAGCGTAGTGCCTAAGGCACTTGACTGCTAACCAGAAGGCTGGCGGTTCAAACCCACCAACCACTCCTCAGAAAGAAGATGGGGCAATCTACTTCCATACTGATACTGCCTCGGAAACCCAAGGAGGGGTCGCTATGAATCAGGGCCGACTCAACGGCACATAACAAGAACAACAAAAGTTTTGAAGAATGGTAAAAATAACAAGTCAGTTTGCTTAATCACTTCACTTTGAATTCCTACCCTGCCCCCAGTAGAGATAGGGATTATAAAAAATAAAGAATTTCATGTTGTCATAGCTTCCTGACACTTCCCTGGTTTTCGTGGAGCTGATCTGGTGTACAGTTTTCTCAATAGCCTACACAGAAGGAGAAATCTGCAAGTTAGAGGAGCTCAGGTATGCAGGTTGACTGCCTTCTATATGGTTGAGATTGGACAGTGGTGGGTATATTAGATCCATGGAGCTCCTCATCCCACATACAGAAATCTATTCTTTGCCACAGTTATATCCATCACCAGCCTATTTTTTACTGTGTCAAATGGGTTTTGGATTTTTGTCATTATTATTAACACTCAGTGGGCCCTTCCAAACTGAACACTTATGTCTTTCAGCTATATGAAATCTTATGTATTATTTCTTTCATAATTCCTCCCATTATCTTTTTGTAGAACTCTCATTAGTCAGATGACACATCTCATGTCTTAATTCTCTAAATTTTAAAATTGATTTTCTCTTACTCTGTAGTCTTTGTTTTTGGGTTCTAGTTTCTGAATTTCCTTAATTTCATCTTCTAAACCTCCTACTAAATTATTCATTTCTGTTATCAAGTTTTCATTTCCAGTAGCTATTTATGGTCTCGGAATTGTATATATGTATACATATTACATGGTACAATACATGTAATAAAATACATTATATAGTAGTATATCATATTGCAATATCCATGTAATATAAATACATTATATAGTAGTATATCATATTGCAATATGCATGTATTATAAATACATTATATATAAAGATAAAATATCATACAATGATATACTAATATACTGTATAATATATGATTTTTATATATTTCTATAAAATATACACTTTCTATAAAATGCTACACTTCCCATAAAATTCTAAATATATATTTCTCCAGTATAGTTTTCATTTCCTCTCTGGACCTTTCTCTTCCATCTGAGAGTATCACCTTGTGGTCTATTTACTCCACTTCAAATATTTCACCCAGGAACTAATTTCACTAGTTCAAAGAAGAATTCCAGTCAAAAGAAGGAGATAAGCTTTTTCATTTAGCTTTCTTTTGCTCATATTTTTAGGAAATTAGTTAGCATAGTAGAGGTTTTCTCACTTATCAGCATTATTCCTGGATGATAGAATACTCATAGTTTCACTGTGCCACAATTCTCAACTTCTTATGAGAACTCTGTTTCATTGGTCAGCCACCAGTGTTTCAGTTTTGAAAATAAGACTACCTGAAAACATTGCACTTCTCAGACCTTTTTTGGTTGCTATCGTTCTGTTTTAGGTATTGGGGTAAGATGCTTCAGTCATGAAGCCTGAATCCACTGTCTTTAATCTACCACTCCATGGTACATTTGTGACTAATCATTGTATGAGTAAAGAATAGCTTACCTTTTTATTTGAGCTTTTTTATTTATTCATTTTATCAGTTTCAGCACAAGAAGAGCATATGCATTAGGCCTTGGAAAGATCTAAGATCCATACCTTTACATTAATAATCACTGTTAGTAATAAAGCACATTTATTTTTGCATGGTTTGAATCTGCTTATACAAATACAAATATGTATATAACGTATTTTTTTAAAATTTTCAGCCTGTTTAAATTTTTTAAATGAAAAATGTAAGCTATGCATAAAGTAAGAAAAACCTTAAAAGCTAGACAAATGTTTCTTTCTAAAAAAAAAAAAAACAAAACTAGATTCTACCATTTCTCTCTAATAGTTCATAAGTATATAAGCTAAAATCTGAATTAAACTGGCCATTATTTAAATATATTTAATTTATATATATATTTTAAAGTAATTAGTCAGAAGCTATGAGTCCACATAGGGAAGCATAAGAGAGTTTTAAATTGCCAATAACAGGCAGACCAAACGAAATCTTGAAGAGAAAAAAAAAAAAGCTGCACCTTTAGAAGTGACCAGAAGCTCTTTCTGAATAACTCCATTGATCTATGGTGTTTACATTGGCTTTTAAATGCTGGCTTCCATTCTTTGAAAATGATGAGGATAAATAGAAGAGAAAATATATTCACAAATCAATTTTATTCATTAGAGTATTTGCTTATCTAAACGGAGCACAAAGAATCTTTTGCTCTAAAATCGTATTTTCAAAATTACAATATATATAAAAGCCTAAAAATTAAACTTTTGGGTTTTTTTGTTGCTGTTTTCAGAAGGTTTCACAGAACATGAAGTTTCAGGGTAGAAATAAATATAGCTAAATTGTCCGTTTGATGCTTAAATTCCTTACTGCCTTAAATTAATTCAGGATAATTTTCTAAATTATTGGTAAAATTTACATTTTTCAAAAAAAAGTGTTTGGATACAGCCACATAAAATGTCTGTCCAGATCAATATCACCTTGCATGCTTATACTCTTTCAGAACAATTTTGATTTTCTGCGTTTTATGATTCAAATGACAGCTTGATTTAAAGATACGGATGTCAGGTGTGCATATCATCTGACTTTCAGGATTCAGCGGGCATTGCACCTCTGCAAAGATACTCATGAGAATCTCTTGTTTCTCGCTAATGGTGGAAAACAAAGAAACACAGCTAGAAGATCACGTTGTAAACATTCTGGTGAATTTCTTGAAACCATTTCTAATTGCTTTTCAGGGGAGCTCTAGTGGCGTAGTGCCTAAGGCACTTGACTGCTAACCAGAAGGCTGGCAGTTCAAACCCACCAGTCACTCCTCAGAAGGAAGGTTGGGCAACTCACTTCCGTAGTGATACCGCCCCAGAAACCCAAGGAAGGGTCGCTAGGAGTCAGTACATAACAACAACAATAACAATAATTGCTTTTCCAGAGGGAATTATATTGAGTTAATTTGGAGTAGTGCCTATGGCACTTGACTGCTAACCAGAAGGCTGACAGTTCAAACCCACCAGCCACTCCTCAGAAGGAAAACTGGGCAATCCGCTTGCATAGAGATACCACCTCGGAAACTAAAGGAGAAGTTACTAGGAGTCGAATCAACTTGACAGCAGTGAGTTTGAGTTTTGGGTTTTAGATGTTATTTTAAAATAAAACTATTTCTATGGAAGCAGGTGAGCAACACTTTCCAACACCACTAGCCAAAGACAAAACAAAGTTTGCGGGAGAAACTAGGAAAAAAAACTCTGTGTCTTTTGATTAGTCTACTGAGTGAGTCCTGTCATCCCTAAGAGAATGGGCTCCCTAGGGTAACAACCTCACAAAGAGGACTCTCAATTTATGTGGACTCCGAAGTAATGCAGTACACAGATGATGCACTGCAATGTATTTGTGATGTTAATCTACTTTGGGGTACCTTTCTTGTTATATTTTCTTACAAAACTGAGGAAAAATGGAAAAGTCACCAAGCTCTTTAGTGACAATTTAATTGTGGTTTGTTTTTGTTTTTCAGAAGGTTTCACAGAAACTTGAAAAAGGTAGACGTGATTTACATAAGATTCTATTTCTCAGGTTGATATATATATGAAGTGAACACGAATATTTGATTTAAACTATTACATATAAATTCACTTTGCAGATAATCTTCAGAAATGCATCTTACAGACAAAGTCAAATGATATTGTATAATCACTGTAATGTAAAAAAAAATAGCTTGAGATCTAAATTAAAGGAATGTATTTAAAGAACAAAGTTCATTAAAAGTATAATGCTATATGCTCCTCTCTTTTTCTGTCTCTAACTTTTTTTCCTTCTATGAAATGTAAATTATTTTGTCAAGTTATAGATGGGAGATCTTGTCTTGTATTGGCCATTTGCTCTTAATGTTTCCCCATAGACTTAATATTTCATTGGGGAAAGTATAACAATCACGTGACTAGTTCTTTTTTGAGAGGGGAGGCACAATATCTAGCATCAATTCTGCTTTGGTTAATAATATCACTTCTCCATTTGTTCTCCAGGATTAGGTATCATTTTCATCCTTATCTTTTAATTAGGTCTTTGTGGTGATAACCTATATATAATGCACTTTTTTTTTTGGTATGTGTGCTTATTTTTGATCAGTCTTTTCCCACTGGAGTATAAACTCCATGAGGGCAAGGGTTGCTTGTTTTCTATCCCTAGAATAATGCCCAGTGCATGTAGTAAATATTCAATATTTGTTGAACAAATGAACAGGAAGAAATTAGAAAATTGCTCAGAAGCAAAGCTCAAAATAAAACTAGCTCAGAAGTTAGTCCTTCCCACCCTTTTCCCTCTTTGATTCCACCCTTTACTGGCTGTGAGATCTTGGACAAGTCACTTCACCCCTGTTCCAGCATTGTCTAATAGAACTTTCTGCAAGAATGGCCATGTTACATATCTATACTGCTCAATGGGTAGCCACTGGCCACACGTAGCTACTGAGCAATTGAAATATAGCTAATGTAGCTGAGAAAATGAATTTATTTAATTTTAACAAATTTTAATTTAAGTAGCCACATGTGTTTAGTGGCTACTGCATTGGGCAGTGCAGGTCTGTTTCCTCATCTGAGGATGGGGTGATGTCACGTCTGTCGAGAACCAACCTGGCCATAACAGATGTTCAGTGCGTGCTCCCTCCCTCCGCAGACTGCTGCAGAAGAATGCAGGTAAGGAATCAAATTACACATGCATGGTACAACCCACTAATTCTCCAACAGTAGGAGGGCTGGGCCATATTTTCAAGGGCAAGCCTAGGGAAGGAATACCCACTGCAACTCTGTGAAGACATGGATGAAATAAGAGATGGTTAAATGTTTTGTCTTTAACCTTGATAATGTGTAGAATTTATACACTTTTGGAGTTTTTCTATTGTTAATGATGCTGCAAACGCAGTTTCCCAGATACCAAGATACCAAGGAAAGCCCATATCTACCTCCAGGTTGATGAATTAATGCTTTATGCCACAGAATGGCAAGAATCCAAAATAGTGTTGTTAAAAATGTACAGGACAAGCATCCCCAAATAAAAGGCAAAACTTCTTACACAAGGACACTCTCTTGTCTTCCTTAATCCACCCCAATACCCCATCATAAGGTATAGGCTATTAGGGTGGTGGAAGGGAGTTATAAAATGGCAATGAGAAGAGATATTAATTTTTATTTCAATAAATATTGACAAAAAGTACTCTCTTGAACTAGAGATATGTATAGCCTATTCCCATGACCTTGACAAGCATATCATGACTTCATTAAAACTTCCTTAAGATCCTGCCACACCAACTACCCTCTGTCTTCCCTGCAGAGTCCTGTAACAGCCAAGGGGCCATGTGACTCCTACAGAGAAATCTTGGTACTAGTAACAGTGATAACTCATATACTTTACATAATCCTCTTTCTCCCTGCAGGCCAAATCTTTCTTATGTGGTAGCAAGTTCTGTAATGTGTTGGGAGGAAGTATAGTGTCTAGTGACCCACTCAGTGAAGTACAAGTTTGGGCCTCGTTCAAATGGGAGTTCAGTATCCTGGAATCACAATGAGGTTTGAAAGCAAGGCATATTGGTATATGAAGCTTGTGCTTGGAGACTATAGAGTGTCTTATGAGTGTGCAAACCAAGGAGCATGGAACTTGCTAGCAGAAAAGGGTACAAAAGTCCCACAAAATTTTCCCTCTTCTTGACTATCTTGATTATTCCCAATTTCACCTTCATAAATAAAGACTGTTAAGGTGCTTCTAAAGAGGATGGTGAAAAGGCAATGAGAGGTGGTCTTATTCTGTTGTAAATAAGTATTGGGAGCTCTGGTAGCCTAGTGCCTAAGGCACTTGACGCTAACCAGAAAGCTGGTGGTTCAAACCCACTAGTCACTCCTCAGAAGGAAGGTTGGGGTCACTATAAGTCAGGTCTGACTCCATGGCACAAAACAACAACAACAAATTGAGTAAAATGTACTTTTGTGAATAAGATTTAAGACATGCATTACCAGTTTCCATTGAGTCCATTCTGATTCAAATATGTCCAATATTCATTTCCATTGGGGGTCTTCTTCAAAGACAAGTCATGGAGCAGAAGGAAGCTCCATGCAGGAATTAAACTCATGACCTCAATTAGTCTTATTAGCACAATTTCTAACCTACTGAGCATACAGGCCATATTTAATTCCAGTGCAAACATCTTGTCCTTACATGTCCAGCCCCCATTGCAGTAAGAGAAAATTCTGCCTGTGTGTGTAAGGGCTGAAAGGAAAGGAAGGAAACCTTAGGCCAAGTAAATTGAAAATAAACATTATTTTTCTCTAAAGCTGCACCAGTGTGAAAAATCTCCTTTCAAGAAACGAACCGTGCTATTTGCACTCAGTGTGCCAAAAAGTCAGCCAGCGTAACCTTTACTGCACAGCTCTCTAGAAGTACGTGGATGCTTTTGTAAACTCAGCATTCTTTAGAAGTTCTTCTAATCTTCAAGTAGTCTTGTTGTTGGTGTTGTTATGTGTCATCGAGTCGGACCCGACTCATAGCGACCCCTCCTTGGGTTTCCGAGGCAGTATCACTACGGAAGTAGATTGGCCAACCTTCCTTCCGAGAAGTGCCTGGTGGGTTTGAACCGCCAGCCTTCTGGTTAGCAGTCAAGTGCCTTAGCCACTATGCTACCAGATGAAAAATATATAAGTTTACAGCTCAAAAATGAATAGAGAGGGTATACTTTGAAGATCTTTTTAGCAGCTTTATTTGCCTAAATAGAAGTTTTAAAAATCTTAAGTTGATAACTAAAATATTTTATAGTATTTTCCTAGAAATACGCTTAAATGCCTAAATGGCATTTTTAATTACTGAAATGTAATTATGGCCGTTGTATACAGAAACACACAAATGTCAAAACATATAAGTGCTGTTGGCTTTCCTGGGTGAGCCCAGGAAATGTCTGGAAAGAAAATATCTGAATTGAATGGCATAAATCATCTGAGGTTGATGTGGTTCTTGACTTTTTTTTCAAAGCAGTTGGGAGGGGACAATTCACCAACCAAAAGCAGGCTGGCAACTGAATCCTTTCCACCCAGGGGGCATCCTTTCTCTTTACTTAGTGAGCCTTCCTCCCTGGCCACTATTTATTTTTCTTATCAGATAAGGTTTGGTGCAAGCTTTCCAGTGTAGTCCCTTCATGTTTCAAATAAGGGTAATAACCTTGGCTAGCTTTCCTCTCCAAATTTAGTTTGCTGATTTCAAATTTCATAAGCATGCTAGCATATGTATTTCAGGAATATAATTCCCCAACACAATCTGAATTCATTTGCATGCTTTAGGGCTATTTGTAGTATTCACTGTGGTGTTCTCTGCCTCAAAGTTGCTTAGCACCTTGGAAGACAGACTCCACTGATGTCTCCTTAGGGAAATTTGAGTGCTCCAACTACTAGAAAACTGTGAATTGCCTTATTTTCTAACCTACAGCATGTAATTCTCTCACATGCTGGCATTTGTTCTAGTTAATTTTCCTTGCACTTGATCAAAATATCAAGCATTAGTTAAATTTGGAAGATTTTTGGGGTTGGAGATCACAGGACAGGTATTCATTCTTTATTTGGGAAAATGGTACTTTACAGCTACATTTCTGTTTAATGATAACTGTTTTCCTGATTATTACAGTAGCCCATCCTATTGTTGAACATACAAGAGGAAAAATTCCACTACTCAAAGAGAACTAGTGTTAACAGATGTATTTCATTCATTTGGGTATGTTGTGTGTGTGTGTTTGTATAGGGGTGTGTGTGTGGGTGTGTAAGTGTTTGAAGGCATACTGGAAATATGATTTTGAATCTGGAAATATGATTTTGTATCTTGGGTATTGTACTAGGATATGAGCACTTATTTATATCATTAAAAAATGCTTTTCAGGGGCGACATATTACATTGTGTATTTATCCTATTAGATTGAACCATAGGAAATTGCCAATATTTAAGTGTTTTAGCTTAAAAAAATGGTAGTTTGATATGTATGGCTCAACCTAATAAAATTTATTTTAAATTAGTTCCCCAGATATCATGCCTACCTAAATTTTTTTTTTTAAAAAAAACATAACTAATAGACTTATAATCATGTATTTGTTTATATATATGGCCATTTTTCTCAAAATAATTTCCAAGAAAAGGAAGAATTGATTTGGAATGTCTAAAAAAATGTAGGCTGTTAACATCTATTTTGAAATTCCTTGCAGAGAAGTTGTACCAGTTATGTTCTTAGTTATGAGCAAGAGTGCCTATTTCACAATAACGTCACAAAAATTGAGAATTACAATATTTTTATCCTTGCAAATTATATAGGTAAATATTATACACCATAATGTTTCATTGTCATTCTATAATTATAGTCATTTCTAATGAATACATTGTATTTTTCCAAATTCTTTATTAATTCATATCTTGCCATCTTACCTGTCAAAAATATTGTCTCAGTTTGTTATTTTCCATTAAATATGTCTTCAAAAAGTGAAACGAAACCTGTGCTGTCGACTCAGTTCTGACACATAAAGATCCCATAGGACAGAGTAGAACCGCCCCATAGGGTTTCCAAGGCTGTAATCTTTACAGAAGCAAGTTGCCACATCTTTCTCCTGGAGAACAGTTAAGAGTCTGAACCACTGACCTTTCAGTTAACAGTTAAGCGTTTAACCACTGCAACACCAAGTCTTCTTAAATGTTTCTGATGTTATGCTTTAACAATTATAAAAGCTTTCAGATTTTTATTAAAAGTGTCTTTTTCTTTATAATTTTTTCAATTACTTTTAAGCTTCAAAAATTATTTTTTAGTGAGAAGTCAAAGTTTATTTATATTTTCTTCTCTAATATTTTTATAAATAAAAAATTCACACTTAGTTTTTATCTAACCAGAACTTATTTTTAATTATTATATGGAGTAAAGATATAAATTGATTTTTTTTTCAGAGAGCTTATCAATTTCTCCAGCAATGTATATTGAATAACTCTTCCTTTACACTATGGTTTGTAATGTTACTTTAATTAAATATTCAGTGTATTAAATATTAACTTAATGTATTATTTAATGTATTGAATATTAACTCAATGTAATTCAATTTAGGACCTGTTTTGTATTATTTCTCTGTTACATTAAAATATCTAATTATTAAGTGCTAGTACCACAATCAAGGAGCTCTCGTGGTGCAGTGGTTAAGGCATTCCTCTGCTGACGAAAGGTTGGCTGTTCAAAACCACCAGTTGCTCCATGGAAGAAAAATGAGTCAATTTGCTTCTGTAAAGTTTTATAACCTTGGAAATCCTATGAAGCAGTTCTATAGGGTCTCTAGGAATTGCCAGTGGGTTTGGTTTTTTGGCTTTTTTTTTTTTTTTTTTTTTGGTTTAGTACCACAATCTTCTAACAATTCTAGCTTATTTTAACAGTAAAAGTCCCTTATAAATGTTCTTCTTTTTGAAATCTCATCATACTCTTGCCAATATATTCATGCAGAAAAACTGTTAAATAATTTTTTTAAGTCACAAAACTCTAGGTGAGATTTTTGTTTAAAATACCATTGACGTGTTATAGAGCTCTTATATTTATATACTATTGTATTCCCAAGGTTTTGCTCTTGTGAGTACTGTCCCCACGGAATACTAATTGTATTTGTAACTGTTTAGTACTAATATATAAAAGACTTAATTGATTTTTGCACATTTATCTTGGTTCCAGCTCTTTTAAAGAATCCTCTTAATAAGTATACTTCTAAAATTTTTATTTCCTTATGTTTTCAATGTAAATAAAATAATGTAAAGATTTCAATCAAAAGACTATATGGCATAGACAAGCTTTGGAATGTGACAAACTTAGTTGAAGGTTATTTACTAGATGCATGTACTCTTCAAGCTTTAGTTCTTAAAACATTTAGCTCAGAAATATCTGTAGGTAATAATAAAATTAACATTAAAGAATTCAATACCAATAACTATTATCACTTAATTAATACTTAAAAAACTTTATCACTTGAAAATAATTATAAATTTTTCCCTTTTAAAAAAATACTTAATGCTATATATATATTATATATGTGTGTGTATATATTATACATATATTACAGCATTGATTAGAATAACTTGCATAAATAAAGTTAAATTTTTTCTTTATGCAGTAACTTCATCACATTTAAATGACTGAATGGATTAGTAACACATTAAATATTTTGGGGCATGCAATCATATAGTAAAATATACTATTGCTATGGAGTCAAATCTGATTTGCGGCAATCCTGCATGTCAAAGTAGTATTGGGCTCCCTAGGACTTTCAATAGCTGATTTTTCAGAAGTAGATGGCCAAGTCTTTCTTCTGAAGCACCTTTGGGTAGACTCGAACCTCTAGCCTTTCTGTCTGTAGCTGAGTGTGTTAACCATTTGCACCATGCAGAGTCTCCAACTTAAAAGACAAGTGATAGGAGACATATGTGCAATTGCACTTTATCGTAGGTAAGGAGATTCAAACTGTGCTCCAGAGTTTCAGTGGAGGTTGTTTATATGGTTGGCTCATGCACAACTCTTCTTATCTACAACGTTGTTGTTGCTGTTATGTGCCATTGAGTTGGATCCAACTCATACCAACCCCTCCTAGGGTTTCTGAGGTGGTATCTCTACGGAAGTAGGTTGTCCAGCCTTCCTTCAAAGGAGTGGCTGGTTGGTTTGAACCATCAGTCTTCTGGTTAGCAGTCAAGTGCCATAGGCACTGTGCCACTAGGGCTCAAGGTACTCACTACAAATCAATATTTAAATTATGTTGGTCACTGATATTGGTAAGATACTCCTTATTAGGTTAAGAAAATATTTCTCTTTTTCTAGTTTTTTGTTTGTTTGTTTTAAGAGTAATATGTTTTAAATGTTGCCAAATTCTATTTGTTACATACCTTTTTAGATTATCATATTGTTTGTCGCAACATATTTATTTGATTCACTATATTAAAACTTACTGTTAGCTTATACTTTTATTCTGGATACACATCCAAAATGATTGTAGTGTGCTCACCATTTAACACACTGTTGAATTATATTTGCCAGTATTTTATTTTCCCTATGAAACTATTTTATAGTTCTATTATTGTGCTGTAATTTTCAGGTTTTTGTATTAACATTAGGGAAGTATCCTAAAATTAGATAACTTTATATTTTTCTCTCTTCTACTTCCTTAGTGATACTACCTCAGCAACCCAAGGAGGGGTCGCTATGAGTTGGGGCTGACTCAACAGCACATAACAACAACAACAATAATATGTATAGGTGGGAATTATCTATTCTCAGAATTTTGAAAATAAAGCCTTAGCCTTATAGCTTTTGAGAAGCTAATATTTTCATGATTAAAAACAATAATTACTTCTTGATTATTAATTTGGCCAATTTTTAAAATTTATTTGAGCCACTTTTTAGTGATTTACATTTCCTATGTTAGTGTACATTTAATATAATGCATTTAATTACCACACAGCTTTAAATAGTACTTTTATCAAAAAAAAAAAAAAAAAAAATCCTTAATTTCCAAGTCTAATTCGTTCACCATATTTCAACCAGATCTTAGCACAGTGTCTCTAGCAATGTACGTAGGTAATAAATATTTGTAAAGGAATGAAGAATTCTGATATCAATGAGTTTGCATTAGTTCAAAATAGAAAATACAGAAGGATATCACATTCAAGAAATTTTTCTGAGGTGTCACGCTGGCAGGACTTACTGGAAATCAGCCTGTTAGAGTGTCAGAGGAGGGAAGCCCCCTATTGAGATGTGCTGTGTCCCAGAACTCTCTGCAAGGCCACCCAAGGGGATGCCGTGCTGGAGACGTCCTCTAAAGCATGTGTTCTGCTGACAGCACTCCACAGAAAAGCTGCCTGAAGGGGAGCCAATGGAAGTGAGTCATGGGTAAGCTACTTCATGCTGTGAAGCTACTATAGGGGAATGCCAGAGAATGCAACAATTCAGGTAAGTCTGATTCTCTGGAACTTGCAGACTGATAAAATCATGAATTCCAAATTTATACCATTTATCTATACAAACAAATTTCTCACCTTTAGAATTACTCAAATCAAAATTAAGGAACAGGTTGCTGATAGAACCAGACTTAAACTCTCAGCTTTTTAGTATAAGATTTAGTTGTAACAAAATATGATGTGGTCATTTTAAATTAAGGTTGCTATTTTTAATTTTACTAGTTTTTATTTAGTTTATAATGAATCTACATTTCTTTGGTTTTATGGGTACATAAGGGGTTTTAACATAGCAAATCTGTTCCAAGTTTTATATTTAAACATATTTAAGTAACAATGTAATAAAAATAATTTGTGTCAGGTCAACATTCAGGTTCAGGAGAATTTATATTCTTTAAAAAGAAAGTGCTTTGTATTGAGGAAACACTGTACTAAAGGAAGGCAAATATCCTATTTGTCTAAGTGTAGTTTATATGTTGTGTTTTTATTGTTTTCTCTTAAACAAAATTTTTCAGCTTTTTTGAAGTTTCTTAATATTCATAGTAGTTTTCTCAAAATTGGCTATAAATTGGAATTATTGAAGGGATTTTAAAATAAAAATGTTAAACTTTCTAGTCAGACTGACCAAGAAAAAATGAAAGAAGACTCAAATTACCAACATCAGAAAATAAAATAGGAGAAGTCAGTATGGATCCTACAGATATGAAAGGGATGGGAAAGTGCTATGGATGGCTATATATGCCAGTATATTTAACAGCTTTGACGAAATGGACAAATTCCTTAAAGACACAGACTATGAAAGTTCAATCAAGAGAAAATAGAAGACCTAAATAGCTTTATATGTCTTAAAGAAATTGAATTGTAGGAACAAATATTCCCACATTAAATATGTGCAGCATATTGTACATCAACTACAATATAATACAAAACAAAAAAATAAAAACTCCCACAAAGAAAATTCCAGGCCCAGATGGCTTCCTTGATGTGTTCTACCAAACATTTAAGAAAAACAAAAAATAACACTGAATTCTATGCAAAATTTTCCAGAAAATAGAAGAGAAAGAGCACTTTCCAACTAATTTTTGAGGCCAATGTCATCTGATACCAAGATCAAAGACATTACAAGAAAAGAAACTGTAGACCAATATCCCTCTCATTAACAGAGACAAAAGCCTTAACAAAGTATCAACAAATTGGAATTCTCAAGAGGATAATATATCAGGGACAAGTGATGTTTATTCCAGGATTCAAAGTCATTTCAAGTTTCAAAATTAATCAATGAGGTCGTGAGAGATATGTGGGATTTCTCTGTACTTCCTGTGCAATTACTCTTGTAAACTTAAAACTGCTCTACAAAGTAGTCTATTTTTTGAACATCAATCTATGTAGTTCTCCAAATCAACAGCCTGAAAAAGAATATATACATCAATCTATGTAGTTCTCCAAATCAACAGCCTGAAAAAGAATATATGATCACTCCTTGGATGTAAAAAAAAAAAAAAAAAAAAGACAGAACTCCATGCTCATTCATGATTTATAAAACAAAACAAAAGCAAAAAATGGCCTGTCAGCAAACTGGAAAGGAAATTCTAATGCTGATAAAGGATGTCTACAAAAAACCTTCCACTAACAACATGAGAATGGACATTCTTTCATCCTAAGATTAGCAACATGGCAAGAATGTCCATTCTCACCACCTATATTTAATATTGTACTAGATGTGCTGGCCGTTGAACTACAAACATTTTTTAAATAAATTAAAAGCATGTAAATAGAAAAGGAAAAAATAAAATAAAATTGTCTGTATTTACAGACAATATGATTTTCTACATACAAAATCCCAAGTATTTACAAAAGGCATTTGACTTTGAATTTGGCAAGTTTAGAGAATACAAGGTCAATATATAGAATCAATGGTATATCTATATTTCAGCAACAAACAATTCTGACATGATCCAACTTATGTGTCTTAAAAATTGCTCTGGTTAAGTGTGAATCATAAGAGGTAATGGAGTGATCAGAGGAAGATCATTTAGAGAACTTCACTGTTCAGACACTGATCAGCTGGTCTAGACTCATGGTGAAGGCAGAGAGAAGTTTAACTTTTTCTTGAATTGTCCAAATGGATGGATGGTGGTAGAATTTGGTGAGAAAGGGAACCGTAGGAAATAACATTTGGCACAAAGATTATGGGTTCGATTTTAGACATAATCACCTCCAAACACGTTTGAGACTAAGAAAAAGAACTTAAGGTACAATATAGTGAATCATCCACATATACTTAGTAACTAGCTGCGGTTAAAACTACCTAGGTAGAGAGTATAGAATGAATGTAAAGATAGCATATCTCAGATTGAGCCTTCATGAACCCAGTATTTAAAAGCTGCAGAGAGAAGGATAAATCTAGGAAGGAAAAAAGGAATGGCTAGCAAGATAGAAATATAAAGGACACTATTTTTTTCTGTGAGGCTAAGGGGAAGAGAGAGTCATCAAAAAAAATAATAAAAATTGTGCTCCAAAATCTTTACCATATTGTTGTTGTTGTTGTTGTAAAGTGCCGTCGAGTCGGCCCTGACTCATAGCGACCCCTCCTTGGGTTTCTGAGGCAGTATCACTATGGAAGTAGGATTGCCCAACCTTCTTTCCAAGGAGGGAGCTCTGGTAGCATAGTGGCTAACGCACTTGACTGCTAACCAGAAGGCTGGTGGTTCAAACCCACCAGCCACTCCTCAGAAGGAAGGTTTTTCCATATTACTATGTGGAAAATATGAGCTCACAAATAGGAGCAGTTATAGTGAGAGATAAGTCTGATTAAATAAATGAGGACAAATAAATGAAAGTAATTTTAAAAATCAGATGAAGTTCACCCAAATTGTGTCTTTTTTCAAGAGAAAATGATGATTTCTAATTTTGTTTAAGGCTTTTACTTTTTGTCCTAAACTCTACTTTGGTAATTTTACTAGCACTACTTTGTTTTTTCCAACTGTCCTTAATTTATAATTTACAAATATCCTCTTAAGTTTTTTCTTTTGTAGTCTGTTTTGTTGCTTTAATTATATCTATAAAAATATTCATAATAGACCAAAGAATTAATTTCAAGGAGAAATAAAGCCTCTTGTTCTGATAAATAGATAAATACAGAAAGATATAAAGTGAATTATCTCTAATGGATAAATTCCCAATATTTCTTTTTTATATTTCTCTTTGGAAGTTTAATATTTGAAGATAAGAGTATACTACTTTTACAATTTAAAATATGTTATAGAGTATTCATGTAATTTAAAATGAGGAGATATCATTTTATAAGATAAGACAGAAGAGTTGATGCTTTTATGTTTGTGGTGTTGAAGAACAATGCAAAAAGTACCATGGACTGCTAAAAGGACTAACAAATCCGTCCTAGAAGAAGTACAGCCAGAATGCTCCTTGGAAACGAGAATGGCCAGACTTACCTACTTACCTACTTTGGTCATGTTGTCAGAAGGAACCATTCCTTGGAGAAGAATATCATGCTTGGTAAAGTCGAGGGTCAATGAAAAGGGGGAAGGCCCTTAATGAGATGGACTGACACAGTGGTTGCAGTGCAGGGCTCAGGTATAGCAAGGATCATGAGGCTGGCACAGGACTGGGCAGTGTTTCATTCTGCTGTGTATAGGGTCGCTATGAGTCATAGGTGACTGGAGGGAGCCTAACAACATCATTTTCCACATCCTATTTTTGTGTTTGTTGAACATTTATTTCCTCTTTTTGAGCTACCTGCTCTAATAATTTTCCCTTTAATTACTGGAGTTTGGGCATTTTTCTAATTTATTTTTAAAACCAAACCAAACTTACTGCTGTGGAATCAATTCTGACTAATAGTGACCTCTTTTGGGTTTCCAAGGAGGTTAACCTTTACTGAAGTAGATTGCCCAGTCTTCCTTCCACGGAGTGGCTGATGAGTTTGAACCTCCAATCTTCTGGTTACCAGTCAAATGCCTTAGGCATTACACTACCAGCTCCCCCCCTAGTTTCTAAGCAGGGTGTTATTCAGTTTTGATGTTGTTTTTTTTTTTCTCCTTGTTCCTCCTATTGTTGATTTCTAATTTTATAGCATTGTGATCTAAGAAGATGCTTTGTAGAATTTCACTATTTTAAAATGTATTGAGGCTTGTTTGGGGCCTAACATATGGTCTATTCTGAAGAATATTCCATGTCACTGGAAAATAATGTATATCATACTGTTGTTGGGTGGAGTGTTATGACATGTGTGTACGATCAAATTGGTTGATTGTGTTGTTTAGTTCTTGTGTGTCTTCGCTGACATTCTTTATAGTTTTACCTTTCATTGAAAATGGGGTATTAACTTCTCCTACTATCAATTATGTTAAGATTTGAATTATGTGTTTTGGGGCTCTTTCATTGGGTGTGTAATATTTATTATGCTTATGTCATCTTGTTGATTGACACTTTAATCATTATATAATGTCCTTCTTTACCTGTTATGCTGGTTTTTGCTTTAAAGTCTCTTTTATCTTAAATTAATATTGCCTCTCTTGCTCTTTTTTGATTGCCATGTGGTTGGCATATTTTTTTCTAACCTTTGATTTTTAGTTGATTTTTGTCTTTGTATGTAAGATGTGTCTCTTGTAGACAGCATATTGATGGGTCATATTTTCTTATCCATTCTGCAATCTCTGCCTCTTCACTGGTACATTTAATTCATTTGCATTCAGCATAAATATTGACAAGTATGAATTTATTGCTATCATTTTGTTGTGGTACTACTGATTTCTTTGTTCCATATAATTTTCTGTGCTAGGCTCATCTTGTTTATAGATTTTCTTATCATTTCTTTCATTGCTATTATTTTAGTGTCTGCTAAATATCTATGACTTTCCTCTTTCATTCTGATGAAAAGGTTTATCAAGTTTCTTTAAGGTTACCCTGTAATTTAGAGACTTATCTCTAGAATTTATAGAACACTCCAACACCTCAATAACAAAAAGACAAACAATCCAATTAAAAAATGGGCAGAAGACATGAATAGAC
>NW_006921655.1:3695551-3696385 GCF_000298275.1 Orycteropus afer afer
CTGCTGTATGAAAAGTGAATTTACTCTGTAAATCTTCACCCAAATCCTAATAAAAAAAAAAAATAATAATAAATAAAAAAAAAAGGTTACCCTGTAATTTAGAATTTTCTTCCCAACTTTAAAATAGTCCATTCTATTGAGATTGTCTTGACTTCCTTTCCATTTGGAAGTTTTGTAACCACACTATTTATTCCCTCTTTTTGCTTTGTAGTTGTCCTAATTTACATATTTTTGTCTCTGGTTCCCTGTTTCAGTCTTGTAGGTTTATTTTACTTTGGATATTTCTATATCTGGGTTTATTTGTGGGTAATGTTATCATGTGTGTTCATCTCAGTTTGCTGTGTGCTGTTGTTGGTTTTCTGTCCAACGTACTCCCTTTAGCATTTCTTGTAAGGTTTCTGGTGAGTTTTTGCAAATTCCCTTCATTTCTATTTATCTGGAAGTGCCCTAATTTTGCCATCATATTTGAAGGACAATTTTGCTGGATATATAATTCTTCATTAGCAATATTTTTCTTTCAGGGTTTTATATATGCCATCCCCTTGCCTTCTCACCTGCATGGTTTCTACTGAGAAATCAGATCTTAATGGTTTACACTTTGTAGGTAACTTTTCATTTTTCCCAAGCTACTTTCAGCATTCATTCTTTATCTTTGATTTTGGCAAGTTTGATTACATTATATCTTGGTAATTTTCTTTTTGAGTCTATCCTGTTGGGGTTTGTTAAGCTTCTTGAATATATATCTTCTCTTCTTTCATCATATTAAAACTAAACTCACTGCCATCAAGTCGAATCCGACTCACAGCAACCCTTGCTTGGGTTTCCCAGGTGGTA
>NW_006921655.1:3696997-3707697 GCF_000298275.1 Orycteropus afer afer
TGGCACTTTGAACTTGGACTTAAAGCCTCCAAATTGTAAGAATAAACTCCTGTTTGTTAAGACCATGCCATTTGTGTGTCAGAGGGGCACTAGGTAACCAGAATAACATTTTTGACAATTTTCTCTGTTTTGTTTTGTTTTTTTTAATCTCTTCCATTTCTGGAATTCCAACCACACACAATTTATTCCTTTTCTCTTGATAGCATACTGTATAAATCTTTTATTTTATTCAGTTTTTTCATTCTTTTTTTCTGATTGTTCCCCTAACAAAGTTGTATTGAAACATTTGTCTTCAATCTCTCTAATTCTGTCTTCCATTGATTCAGTTTTACTCTTTGCTCTTCTAACGTGTTATCTATTCCTGAAATCTTAATATTAATCTTCTGGATCTCCATTTGTTGTTTTTGTATAGTTTCTATTTTTTCATTTATTTTGTCAGTGTGTTCTTGTATTGTTTTCCCAAATTTTTCTTGAGTTTTGTCTGTGGTTTCCATGTTCTTTCTCTTGATCTGTTGAAGGTACCTAAACATAGTTCTTCTGAATTCTTTATCCAGTAGTTCCAATGTATTTCTTCCTAATGGAGATTTTCTGGTTCTGTATTTTGGCCCCTTCTTTGCAGGACTTTATCTTACTTCATTGTGTGCAATTAGATTGTTTGTGGGTTTTTTGTTGTTATTGTTGTTGTTGTTTTGATTTATTTTATTTTGATATATCTGGGCAAGTGGGGATGGTATGCTACTCTGTTTGCTAGTTTGGAAGCACTTAGGCACTTACCACCTGTTTCATGGTGGATGTGATAGAGGATGAGAATGTGGCACAGCTCTCTGTTCATTGTTCATGTAAAGCAGTTGAGGGTGGGTTGGGCTGGTGTTGGCCACTAACTATCATTGATCAGTTGGTGCAAAAGCAGGTGTGGCTTTTGCCCGGTGGGGGTTGCTGCAGGATGTGTATATGGGGTTGAACAGTGTGAGCATGTTTGCTGACTCCCACTGTGTAGGACAGAAAAAATGAAAAAAGGGGGGGGGGATAAGAAAATGAAAAATACAAACAGCACAACAAAAAAGGAAATAATAAATAAAAAAGAGGAAAAACAATAAGCACAAAAAGGAAAAAAATAAACAAAAACAATAAGGGAAGAACAAAAAGAAAATAAAAAATCTGGAGAAGAAAAAACAAAAGAGAAAGAGAATAGTTAAGAAAAATACAAAGCAAGGAATGGGAACAGTTGAAAAAAGAAAAATAAGATGAAAAAGACAAAAGGGAACAAGAAAAACAAACAAAAAAAATGGTGGAAAGAAAAGAAAAGAAGGAGAAAATGGGAGGTGGGCAGGGCATCCAGATGGTGTTCCTGCTGACTGAGCAGGTGGCAGAGGGCAGGGCACCTGGTTCCAGAAGGAGTTCCTTCCAGTCATAGGGGCAGCTGGGGCTAGGGTTCTCAGTCCAGGATGGATTTCCTGGTGGTCCAGAAGGTGGATGGGTATGAGGGGTGGTGGAATCTCTGATAATCAGGAGGTTGTAAGGAGTAAGGGAAATAAGGGGAACATTATACCTTTCTACTTGTGTGCAGTCCTCGGCAAGTGGAGTCGATTATCAGGTTGTTGCTCCACTAGGAAGGAAGGTTGGACAATCCTACTTCTATAGTGATACCGCCTCAGAAACCCAAGGAGGGGTCACTATGAGTTGGGGCCAACTCGATGGCACATAACAACAGCAACAACAAGCCCCAATAGGAACCCTGCTTGCAAAAGTTCAAAATGCCTGTTGACAGTTCACAGCTCCATTTGTCTTCTTGTTTGTTGTTTTCATTCTGTTTCTTCTAGTTAGTATTTGACCCACTTCTTCATCCTTTCCTTTGAAGCTCAGGGTTCCAGGATTATCATCTGTATCTGGTTCATTTAGTTTCCCATTTCTTTGTTATAGAGGGTCTGCCTATTCCACCAGTTGCTAGAAGTCCCTCCTCCTTTTATTCCTGATGTTCCTTTTTCCTCTATTACTCAGGCAAATAGAGACCAATCATTGTACCTTGGATGGCTGCTTGCAGATTTTGAAGACCCAAGTGACTATACAACTAACTAAGAGGTAGAAAAGAAGCACTAAACATGCCATTAGACCAATTAACTGGGATGTTCTATGAAACCATAAACCTAAGCCTCCAAACCAAGAAGCAAATCTTGGTTTTGGGTTGTACATAAGCAACCTCAGCATCTTCCTTCTTTTTTTTTTTAATTGTAAATATTTTTATCACACAGCTCTTGCCAATCCAACTTTTTACAGGTGCACAACTTATTGACAACAATTGGAACAACTGGCTGTGCAATCCTACCCTTAATCATTGTGGTATTTCCATGACTTTTGGCCCTCCTTTTCTCCTCCCTCTTGCCCCGGTAATCTCTAAAAACTGTTCTCTATACATAAAATTTGCTAGTCTTTTCCTATGTGTCCTATTGGTTATATATATTGTAACAGTGAAAAAAACAGTAAAGAAAGCCTAGCATCAGAAATTGGTTACATAAATTGTAATATATCCACCTGACTGAAAACCATACAGCAAATAAGAATAATTTCATGATGTTAAAAATGTCAATAATTTCTTAAGTGACTAGAGTAACTGCAAACAATATGATTCCATCCTTTCACTACATATACGCATACATAGGAAACAAAGTCTGAAAATACATGAGTAACAGTTACCTCTTCTGTGTAGTATAATTATGAAGCATGCTATTTTCTTATTTGTGCTTTTCTGTATCTTCCAGTTTTTTCCCTAAAGCCTGTATAAAAATGACTTTTACAATGAGAAAATAACTGATAAAAGTCCATTTAAAAATAGACGAACATATATAAAAATGCTTGTAACATATGCAAGTTTAGAACACTGAATGGACAAGAGGAAATTAGGGCAAGAAACTAATACAAGATGATTCTAAGGTTTTTAATGTGGAAGTGTTTAAAAATGGTAGTATGTTCACATGGTACGAAAGGAGGCCCATATGAAGAAAAATCAAATTTTAGAGGTATTGATTTTCCATTGACAGTGTACTGTTCACACATAAGTTAATTGGAAATATAAGACTGAACTTTCAAGGATAGATATACAGATATAGAAAGTCATCTGAAGAGAAGTGAAACCTGAAAATCTTGAGAGTAGATGATTCCACAAGTGGTTATGTCAAGAGAAGAAACCAGAAGTCTAATCCTTAAGAAATAGTTGCATTCAATGATAGAAAGAGCACCCAAAAAAGGGGACAGAAACAAGAGGCATCAGAACTGAAGGAGAATCTAGAAGACCAGACCTTAGTTACCTATCTACCTATGGTATAGAAAACAGTCAAAAGTTTTCAAAGACATTCTAGAGACATAGGTGAGCCAAGGAAGCTCTCCTCCTATCATCCTAGAGGTCGAGATGTTTTGATTTTGGTTTTTGTTTTTGATATTTTCTCCCCAGAGAAGATGAAAGAGATAGACAAGATTTATTTCCTTTTTTCTTTTCTTAGGAAGTTAGAAAAGCATCAGTCTCTCTGAAGGCCAAAGAGATGGAGAGTCAAATGAGTTGGTAAGATTTTTTTTTTTTTTCAGTTTTCTGGGGATTTTTGCTGCTGTTGTTGTTTTTAATACTAACCAAAGAACAAAGAATAGAAGAATATAGATCCAGAACCAAAAACAAAGTCTAACATTTTCAAATGGTATTTTAAAAGAAAAGATTGCATTATAATTAAACACATACCTGTCCCAAAGAAGACAGGATAGCAACCCATTGTCTGATTGGATGTATTATAGTTTTCCTCAGGACAAAGCAGGAATCAAGAGTCATCCCCATTGATAACACTTACGTAAGTTGAAGTCAAAGCAAAAAACATCCATGGTGATAACTGGACTAACATCTTCCTTAGAACAGGAGGGTCTGTACATTTTTCCCTAAATCCAAAATGAAAAACAAATATTAGAAATGCATCACTGGACAGAAATTTTATTTTTAACTAGAATTGCTCTTGGAAATAAGTAACAAGAACAGTTTGTTCATTGCAGTAGCCCTAATAAACTTAAGGCACCAAATGTGTAATTGGAAGTTTGTTATCATTTGGAAAGATCTTTTTAAAAGCATAAGCATCCACCAGAAGTAGATTGGTGTCAAGCAAACAGCCAAGCCAAATAGTGTTCGCTTACTGTTTGGCTTGTGGGTGGTTGAGGCTATCAAACCATTTTCAAAGTCTAAGTCCCTTAAGGAATGCCTGGGGGGAAGGAAAGAGCAGGGTATTATGAAAGCAAGATTCTGGGGTCCCTAGCAGAATTGTGGAAAGTACACTATTGATTTGGGGATCAAGAAGTTTTACTTTTCAATTTAAACAAGAAAGACAAATATTTCTTAAGCAGATATTGATATAGGAGATGACTTATAATGATAACAATGGCTAATATTTAATTAAGTACTTGGTATGTACCAGATAACATGCTAAGCACTTTAATGTCATATTTACTCTCAAAACAACTCAATTTTATTGATGAATAAACTGATTCTTAGTGAAATAGGGTAACTTGAACATATCACATAACTAGATGTAGAGCCAACAATGAAACCCACTCAATCTGACTCTGACACCACACTTTTTAAAACCACACCACCTCTTCCCAACATGCATTAACTGAAATGGAAGGGCTTTGTTTGTTTCTATTTTGTTTTTGCTTTCTGAGATATAATAAGCGCCTCTTCCTTTTAGAATTCACAAAAATAAGAATATTCAATCAGAAGAGCTGGGACCAGCTTTGTGGTTGAGAAAGGGACAGCCTGGAAGTATCTGCTTCTTTTGAGTTGTGTTTATGTTGTTTTTCTTTACAATTGATATTTAAAGAAAAACAAAAAACCTGTTGAATGGATTTCAGGATATTTGGTTTCAATAGCCACTCCTAAAGCAAGTAAAGGAAAGGACTGGAAGTGAAGCAGGGCATGAGTAGGAATCAACTCGATGGCAGTGGGTTTGGTTGGGGTTTTGCGGCTGTTACTACCTACAGTAAGAAGAGAGGTTGAAGAAATAACCCACATGATCAATCCTTTCTTCTTCTTTCTCTGTTCTCTCAGCTGTAAGAAGAGACTCACTGGCAAAGTGTGCATGTGTTTGTTTGTGTGTATACCTGTATACATACACACATATATGCTTATGAATACATATGCATGTGCATGTGTACATATATATACATACACACATTTATAATATACACAGGTGTGTACACATACATATATATATATATATATATATATATATATATATATGTACATTTCTTTGTGTGTGTGCATATCCCATGATGCCTGCTGCTTCCTTTCCTATTCCTGGGCCTTTCTTTGAACTGTCTTGAGGCACAGAACTGTAAACAAAGCACAAAGAGAAAAGATTGAAGCTTCTTCCCAATAATAGTGTCAACAACAACAATTCTAATAATGAAGACCATCCTCTGTCTCATGAAATGTTTGGAAGCATTCAATCCCTAATGCACAATCAAGGTAGTATCATGTGCACAATGAGTTCCTATATTCATGAGAAGTGAACTAACTCTCCACATTTCTCCCTTCAGTCTGTGTCTTGGAAAGCTGATCTATATGTCCTGTTACAGATTCTGTCAAGCAACTCTCTCCCCTGGATGTCCTTCCTCGGAGTGCCAATAACAACTCCTTATTTATATCCCTTCAGGCTGAGGGTAAAATTTCTCCCCACCTCTCAAGGTCCCGGTGGCTTCTCTGTAGTCTGCCCACAACTTTGAACACCATTCCTTTATTAAACTCTCCTTACATTACCCAATTTAAAGGTGTCGTCTATTTCTTGCCAATACATGACTGATTCACTCCTATAATATTACATTAAAAACAGAAAAAATCTACTTTACACCTACATTCTGACAATCAAGACATTTTATGCAAGGAAAGTAGTATAAAGGTCCTCCCTCCCCTATGTAATCCTCTTTCACGTTCTGTCCTTTCTCCCTCAGATGCCCTATACTCAACACTTTGCACTCAGATCTTTATTTCCTGCTTTTACTCCTGTGGCTCTTGTTCAATAAAATAAAGCCCTTACCCCTCCACCCCTCACTCCCATCACCACCACTGAGAACCATCTTCACTGCTTACTGCCAGGACCGTCTATGCCACCATCCACCCTAATTCATTCTTTACACATCTCTATCAGCCTTAGAGAAAAGCTTCTTCTGCCAGCATCTTCAAAAGACTTCATTCACCCTCAACCTCACACCACAAAATCATCCTTAAAAGTCCAACTGACATTCTATTTTATCCATGAAAACTTTGCTACAGAAGCAAAGACGTTTTTTGTGAAACATTAGGTTCTTTCATACTACTAACTAACATTAACACAGTCAAATAGTCCTCTCCAATCCTTCATGTGTGTTCAAAATATGTACTCCTGAATGAGTCTTAAATACGTATTAAAGGGACAATAGATCTGGGTACAAGGAACTCTGGTGGAGCAGTCGATAACACATTTGACTGCTAACCAGGTCAGCAGTTCAAACCCACCATCCATTCAGTGGAAGTAAGATGGAGCAATCGTCTGTAAAGATTTACTGCCTTGGAAACCCAACGAGGGTTGCTATGAGTCAAAATTGACTGGACAGCAGTGAGTTTGGGTCCTTTTAGTTTTTATAATGAGATACACAATTATTTTTTCTTAGGATCTCCATGCCTTCTTTACATGGGACATAGCTACCATCTACAAGTTCTCAGTATCTGTTTTAGAGGCTGCTGGTCATGGGAGAGAGAAATAATGGTTCTAGTTCTTTCCCTTTCTCTCTCTCATTAAAAGTAAGTCCATAAAATGTGTCTCACTAGGCTTAATTTTCAACACATAGGTCATTCAAATATTCATTCTGCACTTGAATTCAGCATGGAATGTGTAATAACAGGAAAGAGAAATATACAGACTCTCCGTGCTCGGCATGGCAATGTGTCATGTGGCTTGGAAGGTATGTCTGGGAGTATCATATGGCTGTGTCTCAACTTAGACACAGAAGAGCTTTGTATGGCATCCCTCAATGTCCAGCCCCAAATAACAGACATTCAGCTGAGCTGGCTCACACTGACTGTGAAAAGTTTCAATCCAGTCTATGAAATATTTTTTTTAACTGCAAAATATTCATTTTTTTTTCCAGAAGAAAAATTCAATCACTGCTTTATCATAACCTCAGTCCAAGATCATCTTTTGCTTTGTAGGACCCAAGTTTACACCCTGAACATAACAACTCAGCTTCCTTAGATCTCACAGCTCACATGAGTGCCTGGAGTGCCCTTCTTTAAGTTCATTCTCATGTTATCATTAGCTAATATTAATTGAGTGTTTGAAAATGGTATAACAACTTATGAGGAAGCTACTATCATAGTGCCCATTTTATAGATGTCAAGAGCAAGCTTAGAGTGTAGAAAAAACTTACCTAGGGCCACAAAATTAATGTGCAAGGATCTTAAATTCAAACCCAGGGCTGTCTAATTCCAGATACCAAGTTCTTTGCCACCACAGTACACTAATATGTTGAAGTAGACTCTGGTACCATAGTGCCTAAGGTATTTGACTGCTAACCAGAAGGCTGGTGGTTCAAACCCACTAGCCACTCCTCAGAAGGAAGATTGGGCACTCTACTTCCATAGTGATACTGCCTCAGAAACCCAAAGAGGGGTCACTATGAGTCAGGTCCGACTCGACAGCACATAACAACAACTACAACAGCCAACTGTTGACTTTTCTCTGTGAAATACAAAATCAAGACAATTTATTCCAAAAGTACTCTTAACATTCTCATTTTTCTAAGAAAGTCACCAAGAAAGCTATATCACATAGCAATGGATGGATTCATGAGCCAAGGACAGTACTTATATTATTTCAAGACAAGGATAAGCATAACATTTTGGAATAGTTTGTGGACCCAGTAGCCAGGAGTAGCAAATTTGCCCTATTTGCTTCATTTCAGAGGGGGTGGAGAAAAGTACTACCTCTTGGATCATGCACCCCAGAAGATAAGGATTTACCATGATGGAGTCAATTTCCAACAATTTCAGATTTTTCACCAAACCTCTGTTCTGTCAAGTCTTGTTAAAGAGTTCTGTCAATTTAAACTGATTGGAGGAAGGGAGAGGTCATTAAAGCAGTGGTATGAGTCATTTGGAAAACGACAACGGCTGAGAGTCTGAAAACGAGAAAAGGTCACAACACGTGACTCTTTGGATCAGTGACCAGTCCTTGTGGCATTTATCTTCAAAGGACACAGCCACAGCCATGAAGACAAAGACTCAAACACACCATCCACAACAGAATTTAAGTTACTATAAAACTTGGCTTCTTAACTATGGGATATAGAGAAAGATGCCATCCCACCTCCCACCACCAAAAATTTTATCTGTGTCCAATAATACTGCAACTTATGAGATTCTTTCCTTTCTCTAAAGATATATGGTTAACCCCTTAGCACTTCTGGGTTTCTACAAATGTGGCTATAGATTTCTCTAAAAAAATTAATTGAAACCATTTTACCACATGCTTTATCGTGACAACTTGAGGGAACACCAAAAATAGCTATCAGGTGATCTCAATCTTTATCCTAATTATGTATGTCTATAAATCAGCTATTTAGCTTACACTGAGTAAACAATTTAACCATGGTAAATACTTGAGACCACCCAGCCACAGTCCCTCTCTTCCTGATAGTGTATGTAATTCTATGTACCCATTGTATGTAAGTGGTGACTATCCTTCAGAGCCAGTAACACCGCCCATGGTGTTGTCTGCTTGCAAGTGTGGCTGGATGTTTAAAAGCAGTGCTCTCCTGACTAAGGGTGGGTATGTATCCTGCACTGACATGGCTGACGGCACATAACAACAACAACAGGGTTTGGGGGCAGGCCTGAGTCCTTGCTTCTTTGTTCTATAGTAGTTTGTATTCCTTAATATCTTACAGTGTACTGCCCAGGTCATTAGCTAAGTTTCTGTTTTGATCAGCCTGTATACATGTGTATACTATGATACATTGTGCCCCAACCACATCCTCAAACACTTTTCAACTTTAAGCCTTAAAATATCTGTCTCATTCCTACATAAAGAGGGAGAACAATGTGGTACAAAACTCAAAATCATTTGGAGGCAAAAAAAAAAGAAGGTGGGGACCAGGTTTGCTGGTCCAATAGAGCCTGGTGTAACCACTGAGACTATGGCCCCTAGTTGCCCTTCAGGTCTGGAATTGAACCCACAACTGTGGTTTCCAGCCAAACAAAGTACAGGCATGTGAGTTAAATATTTACCTCAAGTAGACACACACCCTGGAGAGAACAATCATGGGAGAAGGAAGGGCTGCTTATGCACAGGGAGATAGCTCAGGGTGCAGAAGAGTATGAAGGGATGGACACTGGGAGGAGGTAACTATGGGGAGGAAGTGGGAGGGGAGCTGCTGCATTGTAAATTTTGGTCAATGACATGAGACAAAGTATATGTGAACTGCTGTATGAAAAGTGAATTTACTCTGTAAATCTTCACCCAAATCCTAATAAAAAAAATATATATATATATATATATATATCTGTCTCATAATAACCACTTCCAACAAAAAAGACCCAAACTTAGACTTTGGGTGAAATCAGTCCTGCTGCTGATGAGTGAAACAGGAATCAGGGAGCAAACCAAAGTAATCCTGTATATGCTACAAACAAACAAACAAAAAAGCCCACAGCTCAACGCTGGCATGAATACTGCCTCATCATGGTGTTCCCTATCAAACAGGTAGCAACCAAAACACATCCTTCTTATTTGGAGAAGTATAAATACTAGGTGGACACAAAATTGGTGGGTCATGTAAGCACGAGCTATTGTCCCAAACAGTTTCTCCACTTGGTCTTTTTTCTACAGTCCTCGGGAGGTGAAGGGATTGGACTGCTGCTGAAGACAATTCCCATAATGCTTCACATTCCTCCATATCTGTTCAACAAATTGCCAGTGTTGAAGCAAATATAACACGTCTTCTTCAAAAGCCTAAGACAATATCTATTATTTCAATCTCACAACAACCCCATAATCATGCATTTTAATTCTACTTTAAAGATGCAGAAACTGGCTAATAAAGATTAAGTGACTTGCCCAGCATTGCATAGGTGGTTAATGGAAGAGGCTCCAGGTACTGAGCCAGGCTTTGTTCTCCGAAGCCAAGATGCTAATAACAGTCTCAAAGCCAACTCTACAAAAGGGATCAACAGGTAGAATTTGCCCACAACTAACCCAGGGCTCAGGAGCTCTGGTAGCTTAGTGCCTAAGGCACTTGACTGCTAACCAAAGGCCGGTGATTCAAACCCACTCCTCAGAAAGAAGGTTGGGCAATCTACTTCCATAATAATACTGCCTTGGAAACCCAAGGAGGGGCTGTGAGTCAGGTCTGACTCGAGGGCACATAACAACAACAAGCCCAGGGCTCAGCTCCTGGCACAGTTCTCTCAGAGTGGAACCTCTTCCAATCCTCTAACTTTCAAACCCATCCTGGAATGTTTTATTGACCCATCTTTAATCCATCCAAACTCTGTTCTTTAGATTTCCAAATTATAACCAGCTAATCAATAAGGAGGACTTCTGGTGATGTAGTGCCTAAGGCATTTGACTGCTAACCAGAAGGCTGGCGGTTCAAACCCACCAGCCACTCCTGGGAAGGAAGGTTGGACAATCTACTTC
>NW_006921655.1:3708233-3720917 GCF_000298275.1 Orycteropus afer afer
CACAACTTTGTGTTTTGACTCTTACTCTAATGGACTAAGATCAAGCCTGATAGACAGGAAGGCAGTGTGATGGCAGGCTGATGACACTGATAATATTTTGGGACCACTGTGGCCCTATGATATGGTTGAAAAGTATCCTGTGTGACTACTACTTGTGACAGACCTTGGTTGTAAGTCCTTTACCATAATCCCTGGTGAGTTATATTTTAATAATAAATAGCAAGGCATGCTTCTTGTTGCTGTTGTTGTTTGCCAAGGCATGCTTACCAACATTTAAATTTTCAAAAGAAACTAAGCTCTACAGACAAACAACTTTGAGAAGATGCCTTTGTAGGACAGCCACCTTGTGCTGGTTGCTACAGCTATCCTCTGATCTTACCTCCTGCCTCTAAGAGGAAGAAATTGATCAATGCAGTCTGAATAACAAAAGAATCAGCTGGAAGGTATTCCAATGCTTTCATGGACTCCACCGGCATGCTACAAATGAGACTGAAAAGAAAGTACCACCAAAGAGCTTGACATTTTTTCAGCCCTCAACAAATGGAAGTTCTTTTTCCTTCTAATATATTGATGAAAATAATGGAAGAGTGCTACATAGTGAGTTGTACATGGAAGCATTTAGTAGATTTTGGCTAAATAACATCCATTATGTGAGCATCCAGAGAGAAATAAATCCTAGATAAATATTGGAAGACTGAGGAAATGAAAACAATGATCTAAAATGCAGCCTCCACTTCCAGTCACTCTTATACTATGGTATTTATTTTTATAGTATTTACCTGCAATCTGAAATTATCTATTCTATTCACTGCTATATCCACAGAAGCTAGAATACCTGCCTAACTACCATGAAACTCACTGCCATCGAGTTGATTCCAACTCATAGTGACCCCTCCTTGGGTTTCGGAGGTGGTATCTCTACGTAAGTATATTGCTCAGTCTTCCTTCCAAACGTGTTCCATAAATGTATATCAGATGAATGAATTAATGAATAAATAAAATTTGGAATGAATATATATTGACTAAATCAATAAAAGTAAAGTGTTAATAAAGTCCTATGGTATAGCAGACAGGCTCAGAATTTGAGTCAAAAGAGCTTCTTTCAGGGCCCAGAAAAGCCATAATTTGGCTATACGAACTTGAACAAGTCACTTGATGTCCTTTACTTTATTTCTTCATCTATATAATAATAATAATAATACCTATCTCACAAGGTTGCTATAAAGATTCAATAGTTTAATACAAATACACCTGAAAACAATATATGAACTATAGATATCATGTAAATATTAAGACTAATATGATGATGAGATTAGCTTAATGAGATAATAGGATTATTATGTGCTTGAGAGCTGAGTTTAGCATAGCTAATAACACTGGGAAGTGAACTCTGAGTCCCACTTTTATGAGAAGTTCCTTAAACATGCTCCTTCCTGAGCTCAGAAGTTTTATATATCCTTCTCCCTGTCTACTCTATGTGCACAAATAGCAATCTTTACATTTCTCTTCTTACTCCCTACTCATCCCTGAAGACTCAATTCAGATGTTGCTTCCTCCCAGAAGTCATTTCTGATGGTCCCCCTGAACTTTCCCAACATACACACTATCTAAGTTAGATATTTCTCACCTGTAATCAGATAGCAATCTACACATGTGTCTTTGCTTGCTCATCTGGATTGAACCATAACTCCTGAGAACACTTTTTTCCTCTGATTATCACTGTGCCTAGCACAGCATCTAATACAAAGTAAGATTTCGGTGAATGTGGAATCAATTTATGAATGAATGAGTCTTAGAAAGACTGATATTTCCATTGATCAGCATTACAGAAAATTACTAAAGCAAGTTCATAGTCTTCCAAATGCATTCTAGAGATTGACTTATAGACCTTCAGAAATATTTGTCCTTGAACAGATCAGCAAAAATCAAACTGGGCATTACTCTTTATCCACTAGATGATATTTTCCTCCTTTTATTTCCTTATATGTCTCCTCTAGCAATAAATAGTCTCTCTTCTTATCATGGCCTGAATATAGCACAAACCACAAAGTACACATACTTATTCTTAATGAGGTAACTGTGCATATTTTCCAAAAATGAAAAAAAAAAAAAAAAAAACCCTCAGGCACAAGACATATAAATCATCAGAAATTTGTTTAAGGTCCTAAAGATCCCTAGAGAAATAAACATTTTTGAAATCACTTTGGACTTTGGCATTCGATGATGGCTCTTTGAATGTTCCATACAATGAAAAGTTCTATTCCTGTACAGTCAGAAATACCTTTCTTGTCTCATTTCATATCAGAATGCCATACAGTTCATAAACATCTCTGTGAAGTTTGAGGTAATAAAGTTCAGCTATAAAATATTTGATACGTGACAGACTTTTACGCTAGTTGAAGATCTGACTCTGCTTGAAAGAGCTCCCTTTGTAGCATATGTAAAAATGGCACTGTGGCAGCATCAGACCTCTTCGTCTTTCTTCGCAAGGAAGGAGGAGAATCATAATCAGCCTGAGCACAAGGCTGATTCCTGTGAAGTGAAGGTCAGACCTACCTCCTCTCTCCAACCATTTTACCAATTCTGACACCAGCCATCCCTCCCTCAGCACTCTCTCCTTCTTTTTTGGGTCTGATACTATCGTGTTACAATGGCCACACAATTCACAGATGACATTCACAATTAGGAGGTTTATTAGGGAAGTAACAGGTTACAATTCAGGATCAGGAACAACCCATGATAGAGTTTTTCAGTCAAGAAAGCTTCATGACCTGCCCACAGGCAGACCTCTCTGAACCCCTCAGTCTCTCGATCCTTCAGCCTGGCCTCTCCCCTGCTCCTGCAAGTGTTTAAAGCTCTTTAGTTCTACCAATGTGTGCCTGGAGGCACCTCACTCCCCCAGGAAGCCTCCTGCCTGAAGCCACTTGGCTCTCTCACTCAGTGGGTCAGCACACCCCATGTAACCGCCTTGCTCGGTGAGTTGGGAAGGCCACCCCACCATCTCATGCCAGTCTCCTGATTTTGTTGCCACAATTTCCCTGCTGCTACTTCTCACCATCTCACACCATTTCTGGTGTTAGAACTCTCTTTGTCTCCTGTGTCTAGGAGGTTCATAGCCTAGGAACCTCAAGTATAAAAGACATGTTCCACTCCTATCTCTTCTTGGTAGTAGTCAGGTCCCCTTTTCACCTCTAGGACGCCTCATTTCAAATCTAGCAGGATGGCAAAACTGACCAGTCCCTTCATTAGGATTCCATATACCTTATTTGCATCGACCCCACCACTGCTTCCATGTACCTTATCTGCATTACTAATAAACTATCCAATCCCTTTGGTGAGTTGCAAGCACTTATTTGCATAGTTGTACCCAATCATTTGGTAGGCATTACCAAATCATGGTTTAAAAGGCCTTCCAAAAATGATCCATCACACCACAGCATATTTCATCAGCAACAAGAATAAACACAAAATGAATAAAAAATCTGTAAATACCTGCAATACAGCCCTCAAAGCCTTTTTTTCCCTTTATTATAGATCAGACTGAGGCAAACTGAAATTCACAATCATTCCACCCAAAATACATTCATAGAAAGCTCTTATAACTTTGTCCTCAAAGAGCATTTAAAACCATTTCTTGGTTGGATGTATCTTTCAGCAGTTGGTAGATATTCTTCAGCATATCTATCAGCTGCAGCCTCTCCTACAAAATGAGATCTTTTCTCCCTTTGGAAACCAGAATGGCAGGTTCCTTCCACATATCTAAAGTGGTCTGTGTACCTCCTCCTCTTCAACCCAGTCCTTCAATCCAAGCCAGCAGATGCTGGAAAAGAGCAATTATATTAACAAAATATATATATTAACAAAAGTCAATATATAATTTCAGTTTGCATTTTAGGCCTGTAGGCTCAGAATATATTCTTAGAAATGACCACATTTTGTTTCTACCTATGGGATCCCTTCACTTTTCATGCTTCTCCAAGATTAACAGGACTACAGGATTTAAAACTACTCACTCCCAAAGCTCACTCTCACACCTCATTTAGGTTTCTGCTGGAATATCTTCACCGCATACAGTCTTTTCCTGACTACCATGATTAAAATAGCCTACCAATTTGCTAAATATCTCCTTCACCTATTTTATTTTACCAAACATCATGTCCTTCTCCTGGGACTGGTCCCCCTAGATAGCATGTCCAAAGTACTTGAGATGAAGTCTTGCCCTCCTCACTTCTAACACTCTACCTATACTTTTTGAAAACAAATTTGCTCTCTTTTCTGGCAGACCATGATATTCTCCCACACCATAATTCAGATGCATCAATTCTTCTTCAGTCCTCCTAATTCATTGTCCATCTTTCACATGTATATGAGAAAATGCCATGGATTGGGTCAGGTACACCTTAGTCTTCAAAGTGATATCTTCACTTTTTAAGATTTTAAAGAAATCTTGTGCAGAAGATTTGCCCAGTGTATTATGTTGTCTGATTTCTTAACTGCAGATTCCATGGGGCGTTGATTATGAAGTCAAGTAAAATGAAATCCTTGACAACTTCAAACTTTTCTCTGTTTATCATGATGGTGCTTATTAGTCCAGTTATGAGGATTTTGTTTTCTTTATGTTGAGGTGTAAGTCATACTGAGGATTATAGTATTTGATCTTCATCAGTAAATACTTCAAGTCCTCTTCACTTTCAGCAAGCAAGGTTGTGTTATCTGCATATTACAGGTTGTTAATGAGTCTTCCTCCGATCCTGATGCTCTATTCTTCTTCATATAGTCCAGCTTCTTAGATTATTTTCTCAGCATACAGATTGAATTATACATTAGAATGATAGCAGGAACTTTGTCTGTTTTGGTCCCTCACTGCTGAATTTCCAGGGGCTGGAACAATTTTTAGCACATGGTTGATGCTCCAGAAATATATGTTGATAATACAAGTGAATCAGTGAATGGATGAGTGGATGGATGGATAACAAAGATATGAAGTTATGGACATATGGTCTAAAGGAAGATTCGGGAAATCCACATTGTAGCCAGCCCATTTCAAAATATAATAGGCAGTCATAGATGTCTCTCTTTCTGCTCATGTTGTTCCCTCATGTTGTGATGTCCCAGCTCCCTGCAAAAAGTACCTGTCCTTCAGGCTGAAATGTTAGGTATGTATATGCAGTGGGGAGTGTGCTCAAGACCATGTATAGGGCTGGCAGACAATGTTTCTACAAGTGTATTGCTATGTTCTGTAAGAATTCCCAGGTATATAGTAGAGTTGACAAGGGACAAGGTTGTAGTCACTTCTTGGCCACAGTCAGCTACCCAGAGGCAGTGATTACTTGGACCTGTGGGCTTGGTACCTTGGTTGCAGAGGACATCAAGCTCAATTGGCATAACATACTGCACAAAACATTGTTCCACATCCTACTTTGGTGAGTAGCGACTGGGATCTAAAAAGTTTGCAAGTGGCCATCTATATGCAACAATGGGTCTCTCCTCATCCAGAACAAAGAAGAATGAAGAAAGCCAAAGATTCATGGAAACAATTAGTCCAAGCAACTGGTACACCATGTGTTACTCAGCCTAATATGACTATGAGACCAGAAGAACTAGATGGTGCCCGGCTACCACTGTCAACCATTCAACAGGGGAATCTATGTAGGTGATGTTGCATAAAGTGGGAGAACAATGTGGAACAAAATTTAAAATCATTAAAAAAAAGGGGGGGGTGCTATGTTTACTGGTCTGATAGAGCCTGATGGAACCCCTAAGACTATGGGCCCTAGCTGCCTTCAGGTCTGGAATTGAACCCACTCCTGTGCCTTCTAGCCAAACAAAAGATAGGCATATGAGCTGAATATTTATATTAGGTAGATGCACTCCATGGAGAGAACAATCATGGGAGAATACAATGGCTGTATATGCACAGGGAGACAGCTCAGGGGGCAGGAGTGCATGGAAGGAAGGACACAGGAAAGAGGTAACTATGGGGAGGAAGTGGGAAGAAGCTATTGCATTGTGGTAAATTGTAGTCAATGTCATGAGACAAAGTGTGTGTGAGCTGCTGTATGGAAAGTGAATTTGCTCTATAAACTTTCACCCAAATCACAATTAAAAAAAAAAAAAAACCTGTCCTTAAAGATTCACTGCCAATATCACCTAATCTCTGGAGCTGCCACAGACCTCACAAGGCAGAAACACCCTCCTATGTGTTTCATTTGTATTTTAAACTTACCTCTCTATAATCTTTTGCACCAGTGTTTATGTTTTCCCTAAGTTTGTCTCCTGTGTATGACAAAGTTTTTCTTAAAGACTGGGCTTGGCATACAGAATAGTCATACAATATATAATGATTGAGTACCATCTGTATGAGGTATATAAGATACATCAGTTAGCAAAATACTTGAAGATTTCTAGCTTATGGAAATTATATACCAAAAAATGTTTATTAAATGCTACTAGAAATAGATTTTCCTCAATAATATCTGGCTCAGTTTCTCATCCATGAGCCTAAATCTTCTGAAGGTGCTTGGCATTTTACTCTCTACATTAGATCACTTGACAAAGACAACTGCTTGTTGAGAAGACAAGGAGAAAGAACAACGCATCTTCCCTTTAAGGGTTTCTGCTATAAAATTCCAGTTTAGAGATAAGATTGGAAACCCAGAATTTAACCACAGAAAAAGAAAGAAAGGGAAGTGAGTAAATCAATTATTTCCTTAGGTTGAGGGTGAGGTTGACAACACAATAGTCACCCAGGACAGGAGGGTCACACTAGAAATAAAAGGCAGAGGATATTGACTCTCTTCTCATATTAGTACCATGCCTCCACCTACAGGAAGCAAGCGTTCTGACTCTTCCCACAGTAGTCACTGAAGTTGGCCTAAGAATTTGCCACATATCAGCATGAGAGATGGAAATATCATTCCCAATAACAGCAACTATCGTTGAAACCCTTGGTCAGCACATACACAAGTTTTGTTTTTGTTGTTCTGTTGTTTTTATAAAGAAAGCAGCATTGAAGGAAGAGGCGTTCTTTAGTGTGAAATACTTGAAGGACAAAGAAACTTAGAATTACCCAAGATATTAGATATCTGAACTTGCCTACATCGTCTCTATATAGAATCTGGTTCTTTATCTCATTGATATGTCCTTGCTCTTCCAGTAAAGTCTCAATATTCTCTAAACCTCACATCAGAACAGATCATCTGTCCAGCATAACTGGACCTATAGAATAGAGAGTCAGGAAGTTTGAAATTAGAGCTGTCCCATGAAATACAGAATTTTGAGCATCATGCCAGTAGGAAAATGCCCCAATCTTATAATGGTCTTTTTTGGGGAATATGGGAAACAACATTGTTTTACCCACCATCCAACTCCACATCCATTAAAAAGGCAATACACTTCCAAATATCCAAATGGTCTAAAATGAATAAAATAGCAGCATCTAAGACTAGATGGAGCTTTAAATCATCTCATCCATATCCCAACTTGTACTTGCATTTTCCCTAAAACATTCCTCCTGTGTATACACCCACTTTCTCTTTGAGCATCTGCAGGGGAGATTATTTGTTTGTCTTCAAACACCCCCCAAGGACATTTCAATAGCCAGTGTCCAGATATCTGCAATGACATTAGATTGATTTGAAAATTGCCAAAGAAAAATATCTTAAAAGTATGATTTCCAAATGTTCCCTCAAAAGAGAAACATGCAGAGAAATGGAATGGTAAGCATCATTGACAAAGTGGGGGTTATACAAGAAGTCAGATTCAGACATCCTAGCATAATACTCTACTGTGTCTGATAATCATTAGAAGAAGTAACTAGGGGCTAACTCAATCTGTGTAATGTTCTCAGAGGAGGAAAGAAGTAACTTTCCCCCTATTTTTCAAGCTATTTACCTTCATGTCCCCTGGAACCTTTCAAATAACATTGCTTGAAAATCCAGGCTGCAAGCTGCCCTTGGCTCCAAGAATCGTTAAAGAATTTATAAGCGTTTTCTGTCCTATCCCTTGAGCCACTGCCAGGGGAAGCAAAATCCAGACGTTTGCAACTCAACACCAGGGATTGCCTGGCTAATCTGATCAATGACGAGGCAGGAGTAGTCACAGTCACCTCTGACACAGGATATCTGACAGGCATTGATCCTCTGCTCTTGCTAATGCTACTTTAGGACACTTTCCCAGTGCTTTTCCACCTTGCTGGAGTTCTGAACTTTAGACTATGGAGTCTTCCAGGCCCAGGTACCAATCCAGACAAAGCAGACTTCTGCTGTCTGCCAGGACCTTTCTGGAAAGCTCAGGAGTACAGACTGTCTTGGGAGCTTTCTGATATTTCCTGCCAGTGATGTCCAAGCAATGATGGCAATGGCATGTGATGATCACTTGAGGTCCTCAGGATAGTATATAACCCTGTTGATGCAGTTCAAACAAATGTCCCAACTTAATTATCTAATGCTAGTGGTGGCATTTGGGATCTCATAAATCATGAGGTAAAAAAAAAAAAAAAAAAAAAACTTTTTTCTGCCTGAGCTCCTAGAGAGTTTCCAACAACAGAAATTGAGCCAAGCCCACACAAAGCCAAAGGAGCCCTGATGATGCAGTGGTTAAGTGCTCCGCTATGAACCCAGAAGTCAGTTGTTCGAACTCACTAGCCACTCCATGGCAGAAAGATGTGGCAATCTGCTTCTGTAAAGATTTATAGACTTGGAAACCCTCTGGGCAGTTCCATCTGTCTTATAAGGTCAATATGAGCTGGTTTTGACTCTGGCAGTGGGTGGATGCAAAGCCAAAGAATTCTATTTAGTCACCTGCTTACAATGGCAAATCTGCAGACTGAGTCCTGGAGAAAATTTAGTAGCATGGCTCCCCCAAAAGCCCAGGCAGCCAATGTCTATTCCTGATGTCATCCTGTACCTCACCTTCCTGACCCTGAGCTAAGGAAAGAACTTCAACTGGGGGGGGGGCAGGAAAAAGGTGGCAACAGTGGCCTTTTATTTTATCCCTTCTTCAGCCAAAATTTGTCTAAGAATTCCTGTGTGAAATAAAGATTTCTTGGAAGCACAGAAATCAAAATAAGACAGGACTTTCTAACTCTCAGAGACCCTGGGTAATGCAAATAGTTAACACATTTGGCTGCTAACCACAAGGTTGGAAATTTAAATCCACCAGGGGACACCTCAGAAGAAAGACCTGGTGATCTGCTTCTGAAAATTAAGACATTGAAAACTCTATGGAGCACAATTCTACTCTGATACATGTAGGGTCACCACCAACCAGAATCTGCTCAACAGCAACGGGTTTGCTCTCTCATCTTCTCCCTGACAAAACATAAAAGCATGCATTTTAAGAAAATGTTCATGCAGTGCACACATACACAGTCGATTGGCCAGAATTAACTCTCCCAGTCTTCACCACTTTGATAACACTTTTGCCTGCCGAATTTATAGTCTTCATGAGGAGGCAAATGACTGTATTTCTTTGCTATAAGAATGACAATTGAGTCAGTCAAGATTGTCAACCCAAATTATTTTATTTAGTAGAAGGGAAACATGGTTAGGATGACCCACTTATTTACTTCACTGGTACACAATGAAGAGTTTGCCAGAGATTGTATATGCTTCAAAAATAAGTGTACAGAGACCCTGAAAGTACTAACTCCACATATCATAGTTACAATGATCTGAATGGCCCACACCACATACACCATCAAGCCCTCAAACTTTGCTGTTGCTGTTGCTGTTGCTGTTGTTGTTGTTAGTTGCTGTCAAGTTGTCTCTGACTCATGGTGACATTACATAGAACAGAACAAAACATTACCCAGTCCTGTGCCTTATTTAAAGGAGTGCTGGTGGTGCAGTGGTTAAAGCATTTGGCTGCTAACCAAAAGGCCAGTCATTCAAACCCACCAGCCACTCCATGAGAGAAAGAGAAAGTTCTACTCTGTGCTATAGGGTCACTATGAGTTGAACTTGACTTGATGGCAGTGAGGTGGGAGGCGGGGGCAGAGTGCCTTATCACTCAAACCTTGTCCACCTATTATGGGCTATTCTTTGCTTTTTTCATGCTTATTGGTCTTAACTTGCCCAAAAGAACGACTGTGTGCACTGAAAGTAGGATATTATGATGGTAAAGTATCTCTGGCACCTCCATAAGACATATCAGGAACTCAGTAAAGGAAGACTCCCTTCAATAAAGGAACACAGCTCTTTGAGATAGATTAAGTGTATGACTTGATGTGTAGACTCAGGCACAAAAACTAAAAGAGAAATGGGGGTAAGGTAAGTGATGCAGCAGCTTGATTAGTGAACTTATTGGGGTGCTCTCATTTCTATAGTTATCTCAAGATACATCTTCTTTTGTGGCAAAGACTTGCATGTGTCACCAAATCCCATTTCCTTTTCCTCATGGACTTACAAGTGGAATATCTTTCCCAGGCCCCTTTGCAGGTATGTGTGACCATATAATGGCACTTTGACTAATAACACATTGCAAAATGATAAGCAAAACCCTCCCATGTGCAATCCCCTCTTTCTTTCCCTAGTCACTAGATGAATAGAGAATACTGTGGATGGAGAAGAGGTCAGAACCAGGACACAAAAGGAGTCAGAGTTCTGAATTATGACTGCAAGGCTCCCCAGTAAATACTTGAATGTTTAATGGTTGAAAAATAAGTGTCTACTGTTTTACATCACCAACCATGAGTTGTGTGATACATCAGTTAGCCTACCTTGACTAATGCATCCTATGAAAGCAGGTTTGTCTTCTCTGGCTACTGACATGAATTTGTATTCTGAAGGGTGTTTGGCTTATGCTGCTGATATTATTTTTTGTCTTAACATGTTTGATTCAGTGAATGTTGACCAATTCTTTTCGATTAACACTATACCTTTTCTTCTAGGCAATTCTACAGTTTCCTTGAAATGATATATGGTTATAAATAACATCAGAAAATGTCTCAATGTCTGTGAGTCTTATCTTAAAACTATTAGTGGAATGAGAGTAGACAGGAATGGTTTAGAATATAGGGATTCTATACATAAAAAGCCACATAGAAGAGTTGTGCTTGAGAGAACATCAAAAAACTCTTCTGTGTCTTAAAATAGAAGTTACTGATAAACTGGGTTTCTTGCTAAAAGAAATTGTGCCAGAAGCCAAGATTGAGCTCAACACTAATGAAAAATGATTTGGCTTTTCCTTTTATTTTGGACAAAGGAAGGAATGGTCACATATTTTTTACTTTGGTATTCCAAGAGGTAAATCATGCTATTTATGAGAATGAGAAAGATGGAAACAGAGCGTATTTGGACTTGGGAAGACTGAGGCTGCTACACAGAAACTGTCATTAATTCACCTTTCCTAGGACAGTGGATGGATATTGCTTGCAGGAGGCTATAGGACAAAAATTAACAATAGACTAGATAAGAGAAAAGATTTCATAATAACCACTAAGAATAACTAATGACAAGTGCCAGCAAAATTTATTCTTGATCCAGGTTACTGTAAACGTCGTACCCTTAATACCAACATAAATGATGAGCAGATTACACGATGTCTTATAAACATAAAATCCTTCTCAGAAAATGTTCTTTTTTCTTTTCAGTCACAGGGGAGACAAAATTCTTGGACAGAATTCTCACTCAGAGCCAACCAACCCAATATGTTGGCATCTCTCAAGTCAGGAGTTGAAAAAATGGTTTGCCTTGAAGACTTGGCCAAACCTGAAGCGAAAGTTCATCTGGCTTTTGTGGGAAGATTGTTGGTCTAAGAAAACAAGATTGAGTGCTTCTATTGTGCAACTGGAGTGGCAAAATGAAGAATAATAAGAGGAAAAAGCATTTTTCCCCTTGTACACCCATAGAAAAAGTGACCCATCCTACTGTTTTATTATTTCTTTTTCTGTGTTCATAAACTGATTCCATTGTTGATGTAGAGGGAAAGAGATAATATTGATTAGACTCTCAATTTGTGAAATGACTTTTCTCTGCACTTACATCTTCTTTATTTGGTTATCACTCAGGGACTGTCTTCTATGCTACATATCTAAGTCCAGCCCTGGAAAATGTTGATGTAGTCATTGTCATCTTCCTTTGCTGATGTTAGAAAATATTTTCATTTGAGAATGAATGAGTTGGAACACTGATGACAAATAGAGGTTATAATTAGCCAAAGTACTAGAGTCTATCTTACAGAATTAGACACTCACAGCTTAACCTTCTGCAATCACTTTAACCAGAAGTCATTTTGGATTTGGGTGGCATCTTTGTTAAGAATGTCATTCATCGGTAAAATCCTGAAAGCAGTATTGCAAAGGCCTGATAAAAATCAGATGATAATAAAAATTTGTTTGCAAAGAAAAAGGACAAAAAGTTTAAGAGTGGTTCATCTCTAGGAGGAAGAGTTATAAATAGATTTTATCTCATTTTTTTGATCATTTGTATTTTCTATTTCAGACAATGAAAATCGATTATTTGCACAATAATATAGCCATGATAAAGAAAGCAGCACTTACATGTTTTCTTTTTATTCTTTGCTTTTCTAGATGGAAGTTCTGAATTAGAATGCTTGTGGACTGATACCTGCCTTCTCCTACCATGTTGTTGTTGTTGTTATGTGCCGTCGAGTCAGCCCTGACTCATAGCGACCCCTCCTTGGGTTTCCGAGGCAGTATCACTACGGAAGTAGGATTGCCCA
>NW_006921655.1:3740805-3742811 GCF_000298275.1 Orycteropus afer afer
CACAAGTAAACATCTTTCTGGTGTTCTTTGCTTTTAACCAAGATCCATGTGACTTCAGCAATATCACTGGTTGCACATCTTCTTCTGTTCTTCTGAATCTGAATTGAATTTCTGGCAGTTTTCCTGTTGATGTACTGCTGCAACCATTTTTGAATTATCATCAGCAAAATTTTACTTGCATATGATATTAATGACATTTCTCAATAACTATTCTGTTGGATTCTCAATAACTATTCTGTTGGATCACCTTTCTTTGGAATGGGCACAAATATGGTTCTGTCCCAGTCAGTTGGCCACACAGCTGTCTTCCAAATTTCTTGGCATAAACAAGTGATTGCTTCCAACATGGCATCCTTTTGTTGAAATATCTCAGTGGATATTCCATCAATTCCTGGAGTCTTGTTTTTTGCAAGTTCCTTCAGTGTAGCTTGGACTTCTTCCTTCAATACCATTGGCTTTTGATCATATGCTACCTTCTGAAATGTCCCAACTTGGACCAATCCTTTTTTGGTACAATGACTCTGTGTATTCCTTCCATCTTCTCTTGATATTTCTTTCATCATTCAATAATTTGCCTGTAGAATGCTTCAATATTGCAACCGGAGGCGTAAATTTTTTCTTCAGTTCTTTCAGCTTGAGAAATGCTGTGTGTGTTCTTCCCTTTTGGTTTTCTAACTCCAGGTATCTGCACATTTCATTACAATACTTCATGTTGTCTTCTTGAGCCACCCTTTGAAATCTTCTGTTCAGATTTTTTACTTTATCATATCTTCAGCTCACTTTAGCTACTCTCCATTCAGAGCAAGTTTCAGAGTCTATTCTTACATCTATTTTGTTCCTTCATTTCCTGTCTTTTTAATGACCTTTTGCTTCTCATGTCTGGTATTTGGTCAGTGGTGTTAGATGCATCATATCTATTCTTCCAATGGTCTCTAAATTCAGGTGGGATATACTCAAGGATCATATTTTGGCTTTTGTGGATTTGTTTTCATTTTCTTCAGCTTCAGCTTCAATTTGCACATAATCAATTGATGGTCTGATCCACTGCTGGTCCCTGGCCTTGTTCTGACTGATGATATTAAGCTTCTCAATCAGTAGGAATACTTAATTTGTAATTGATGATTTTTCTGGAGGTTTAGTTTGAACAAACTTGACAGTTAAAAACTTGGGGTATGGGGGACAGCCTTAGAGGGACTCTCACATATTTATGAGTTTTCCCTCCAACAGCCCCACAAAGTTATCACTATGAAGACTGGAGTATAATTCTCTCGTGCTTCCAGCAGGGCAAGGTAACAAGTAATCATTTGGAAATATTCCCAGAGCTTTCTATTCTTACTTAAAAAAAGGCTTTCCCTCAAGGAAAACTGTTTCACCAGGGCCTAATTGTGGTAGGTTCTTGTTTTTTCTAAATGACATGAGGGGAGGGAGATATTAAATTTGAGCTTCCTCTACTCTTTCTGTCCCACGTAAGAGGAGAGATTGAAAAAAAAAAAAAAAAATCTGAAAGGTATTTGTGAAAGTCACAGCCAGGAGCACAGTCTTGCTAAAAGATAGATGTAATTTTTAAATTATTTAACATTTGCCCTCCTTCCACATCCTACCGTTACATCAATAAGACTCCTGTACAATAACAGGGCTCTTCAACAGAAAGAACTGTATGACTCAGACCTTGTTTAAGAAGTCCCTACTGGTGAAACCCCCAAGATTATGGCCATTAGACACCCTTCAAGCCTAAACTGAACTCACTCCCATACCTCAACTTTCAGCCAGACTACAGACAGGCGTGTAAGGTAAGCAGTAACACCAGGTTGGTACATACTCATTAGAACAACCAACTGTAAGAGATCAAAAGGGCAGCATTAGCCCAGGGATAAAGCTCAGGAGGCAGGAAAAAAAGATAAAGGGAAACAGTAAACATAGGGAAAGAGTCAGAAGAGTGCTGTTACATTGTTCAGACTGCAATCAATGTCATGAAACAAAATGTGCTGGAATTGTTAAATGGAAAA
>NW_006921655.1:3743941-3745373 GCF_000298275.1 Orycteropus afer afer
ATAGGACAATTACAAAAAGGATAACATGCATGTAATGGGAACACCAGAAGAGAAAGGAAGAGGGAAAATATTTTTTTGTTTAATGGCTGAGAATTTTTGAAAACTAGTGGCAGACACCAAATCACAGATCCGGGGAGTTCAGAAGGCACCAAGAATGATAAATACCAATAAATCTGCACATAAACATATCATATTCAAACTGCTGAAAATCAAAAGCAAAGAGAAAATCTTGAAAGAAGCTGTTGTTGTTGTTATATGCCGTCAAGTCGGACCCGACTCATAGCAACCTCTCCTTGGGTTTCCGAGGAGGTAGAGGGGAAACACAAAAACACTTTACCTACAGAGGAACAAAGATATGAATTGCATCATACTTTTCTTCAGAAACCATGCAAGCAAGAATACAGTGGAGTGAAATATTTAAAGTATGGAAAGAAAAATACCACCAACTTAAAATTCTATGTCTAGGAAATTAGCCTTCAAGAGTGCAGCAGAAATACTTTCTCAGACACAAAAATTGAGGGAATTAGTGGACAGTAAGCCAGCTTTCATGGTGGTAGTTTAATGGGAGAATTCTCACCCTCCATGTAGAGGACTTACATTCAATTCTCAACCAATGCGCCTCCGGCTCAGCCACGACCTGTCTGTCAGTGGAGGCTTACTCGATGCTGTGATATTGAACAGGTTTCAATGAAACTTCCAGCCTTAGAAAGACTGGGAAGAAAGGCCTGGTGATCTATTTCTGAAAATCAGCCAACAAAAAACTGATCACTACAGTCCAATCCAATTATTCATACGGTTACCATAAGTCAGGGGTTGCCTCCACAGCAGCTAATAACAAAAAACATGCCTGCCTTATAACAAATGTTAGAATAAATTCTTCAGAGAGAAAGAAAATAATATAGGACAGAAATTCAGAGCAATGAAAAGAAAGCAAGAACATTAAAAAAGGAATAACTGCAAGTAAAACTTTTTATTTTGGTTATGCTTAAGTGATACAATATATAGTTGTTGCTTAAATATAATAATAGTAACAATGTACTAGGTGATTGTACCTTATAGATTAATGAAATAAATAACAGTATTTATTGTAAGGAACAAGAAAGAAGAATTATAACTCTATTATATTGTATCTGCACTACCTATGAAGTGGTATGTTGTTGTTGTTGTTATTTGCCATCAAGTCAGACCCGAAGTGGTATAGTGTTAATTAAAAGTGGGCTTAGATTAGTAGTAAAAACTTATTGCAAACTCTAGGGCACACATCAAAATATATTTTTTTAAAAATGTAATTGATATGCATAGTGAAGAGAAAAACAGAACAATATAAAATCTCAATTGAAATCAGAAAAGGCAGAAAGAGAGCAGAATTTAAAGAAAATACAGAATAAAGGTAACAAGCAGAAAACAGTTATAAATATGGTAGATGGTAGAT
>NW_006921655.1:3751783-3755780 GCF_000298275.1 Orycteropus afer afer
ACGCAAATTCTTCTGCTAGTTGGGGTTTAGTCCAAATCTGCATCCTTTCCTTCAAGGCTCAGGGGTCCAAGATTATCTTCTGTGTCTGTATTTATTGGTTTCCCTTTTCTTTGTTGAAGAGGGTCTGTGCAATCCTTCTGCCTAGTCCGCCATCTTGCCCCGCCTCCCAAAAATACGTATAGATCAAAATTTTTAAAATGCAGAAAGATATACCATGTTAACCCCAATCAAAAGAAAGCTGGAGTAGCTATATTAATTTCAGACAAAGCAGATTTCAGAGCAAGGAAATTTATCAGTGATAAAGGGGACAGTTCTCCAAGAAGATATAACAATCCTGAACTTGAATGTGCTTATAAATAGAGTGTTAAGGTAAGTGAGGCAAAAGCTTACCAGAACTGCATGGAGAAATAGATAACTCACCATTTTAGCTGTGGACTTCAATGTCACTCTGTAAGTAATCAACAGATCCAGCAGGCAGAAAATCAGTCAGGGTATAGTTGAACTGAACAACACCATAAATAAACTAGTTCTAATTGACATTTATGGACTACTTCGTCCAACAACAGAATATACACTCTGCTAGAGCTCACATGGAACATTCTTCAAGATAGACTATATCCTGGGCCATAAAACACACTTCAACAAATTTAAGTAATGGAAAACATACAAAGTATGCATGCTGTCAGACCACAACAGAATTAAAGTAGAACAACAACAGAGAGAGAAAAAATTCCAAAATATTTGGAGATTAAATAACACACTTATAAATAACACGAGTCAAAGAAGAAATGTTAAGAAAAATTGAAAAAATAAAATATTTTGAACTAAATAAAATACCACTTATCAAAATTTGTGGGATTCAGCAAAAGCAGTTCTTAGAGGGATATTTATAGTATTGAATGCGTATATTAGAAATGAAGAAAGATCTAAAATCAACAGTCAAGCTTCCAATCTTAGGAAACTTGAAAAGTAGCATAGTTAATCCAAAGAAAGCAGAAGAACTGGAATAATAAAAATTAGAGCAGAAATCAATGAAATTGAAAACAGAGAAAACTAATGAAACCAAAAGCTGCTTCTTTGAAAAGAACAATAAATTTGATAAATCTCTAGCTAAGCTAACTCAAGAAAAAGAGAGGGAGAGAGACAGAATACACAAATAACTACTATTATAAATATAAGAGGGGTTATCACTGCTGATTCCACTGACATTGAAATATAATAAAATCATATTTTAAACAAATCTATGCAATAAATTTGATAAATTAAAGAGACAGATTTTTGCAAAACATATCTACCAAAACTCACACAAGGAGAGAGAGAATTTTAATGCCTTTTATTAGGGCTTGAATTTTTTCTTCAGTTTTTTCAGTTTGAGAAATGTCAAGCATTTCCCTTTTGATTTTCTAACTCCAGGTCTTTGCACATTTCTTTATACTTTACTTTGTCTTCTTTGGCTGCCCTTGGAAATCTTCTATTCAGATCTTTTACTCCATCATTTCTTCTATTAGCTTTAGCTACTCTCTGTTCAAGAGCAAGTTACAGAGTCTCTTCTGATTTCCATTTTGGCCTTTTCTTCCCTTCCTGTCTTTTTTTTTTTTTTTTTCTGGACTGGAATTATTGGTTTTAATAGGATTTTTACAAGAAACAATGTACAGTCAGGGAGACTCTTCAGCAATTACTGTCTTCACATATATATTTATACACCAGTTGGGAGGTCTACTTACATTATATCCACACAACCAAAAAAAATCTGATAATGAATAATGTGGATTTGTATCTGTTAAAAGCAAATCACCAGTTTAGATAATTGTGGTTTTTACTGAATTACCAGGTTTGGAGGGATCACATCAATACAGGTGTAGTGATAGTGTATTGAAGGGAGGAAATAAGTCAAGCATTGATGTGGCTGCTTGTCATAAAGGTAAGTGCACTGACATTAGAATCAGACAAACTTAGTTTCAAATGCTGGCTCTGTCAACTACTAGCTGTGTGACCTTGGGAAGGTTTCTTACTCAAACTACTCTCCATGGGTTCACGTAGGGATTAGACACACGTGCAATGTTGTTCTTGTTAGATGTTGTCAAGGTCAGCTGCAACTCATAGCAATCCTGTGTACAACAGAATGAGACACTGCCCAGTCCTGCATCATCCTCACAATTGTTGAGCCCGTTGTTGCAGCCACTGTTAATACACCTCATTGAGAGTCTTCCCCTTTTTCACTGACCTTCTACTTTACCAAGCATGATATCCTTCTCCGGGGACTGGTCCCTACTGATAACATGACCAAAGTAGGGGAGACCTTTTGCTTTCTTCATGTATGATGTTCTTGATGTCATTCCACAAGTCATCTGGTCTTCTGTCTTAAGGGGTTCAATGCATTAAATCTATTTTTCAGATGGTCTGCAAATTCAGGTAGGATATAATCAAGGTTGTGTTTTGGCTTTCATCAACTTATTTTAATTTTCTTCAGCTTCAGTTTGAACTTGCATATGCGCAATTGATGGCCTGCTCCACATTAAGCACCTGGCCTTGTTATGACTGGTAATAGTGAGCTTCTCCATCATCTCTTTCCACCAACCTAGTCTATTTTATTCCTGTGTATTCCATCTGGTGAGGTTCTTGTGCATAGTCACCATTTATGATGTTGTAAAAAGGTATTTACAAAGAATAAGTTGTTGGTCTTGCAAAATTCTATCATGTGATCTCCAGTCATTTATTCTACTGAGGCTATATGTTCCAACTATCTGTGCTTCTCTTGTTTCCAACTTTCATATTCCAATTACCAATAATTATCAATATGTCTTGTTTGCATGTTTTATCAATTTTAGACACAGAAGTTGGTAAAAATCTTGAATTACTTCATCCTTGGCTTTAGTGGTTGGTGCATTAATTTTTTTAACTTCCTTGCAGGCTTATGGACATTATTCTATTACTGGCAGCATTGTACTTTGGGATAGATCTTGAAATGTTCTTTTCCACGATGAATGTAACTTCATTCCTCTTCAATTTGTCATTCCTAGCACAGTAGATCACATTATTGTCCAATTCAAAATGGCTAATACAAGTCCATTTCAACTCATCAATGCCTGGGACATTGATCTTTATTTATTCTATTTCATTTTTGACAACTTCCAATTTTCTTATATTCGTACTTCGTAACTTCCATGTTCTGATTATTAATGGATGTTTTCAGCTATTTCTTCTTACTTTGAGTCATGCCACATCAGAAAATGCAGGTCTCAAAAGCTTTACTCCATCCACATCATTAAAGATACCTCTGTTTTGAGGAGGCAGCTCTTCCCCCACTGTATTTTGTATACCTTTGGCTCATCTTCTGGCACTATATCAGACAATGTTTCACTGCTATTCTTAAGGTTTTCAGTAGCCAAGTTTTTCAGAAGTGGATCAGGGTATATCCTTTTCCTAGTCTGTCTTATTCTGAAAGCTCTGCTGAAACCTGTACACCATGGATGATTCCACAGGCATTCAAAATACTGGTGACACAGCTCCCAGCATCAGAGCAACATGCAAGCCACCATACTACATCAAACTGAGAGACAAGTGGTGGTTGGCCTTGCTTGCTACTTGTTATTTCTCTTATTTGTAATGGAAATGTCTACCTTGTACCTGTTCCACAATTATACTTTTGAAACAGATAACTTATATTCTAGATTTCATAGATTCACAGATGAAGAGGAATTTTGTCCCAAGAGATTTTGGACTTGCTGTTTATTTAAGATTTTTGAGATGCTATGATGGAGTGAATGTGTTTTACATGTGGCAAAGACATGAATTTTGGCAGACCAAATGGTTGAGTGTTATGGATTGAATTGTGTCTCACAAAAATATCTATCAACTTGGATGGGCCATACTTCTCAGTATTATGTAATTATCCCCCATTTTATGATCTGATATAATTATTCTATGTGTTGTGAATCTTAACTTCTATGATGGTAATGAGGAAGGATTAATGGCAGTTATGTTAAGGAAGCAGGAT
>NW_006921655.1:3758001-3758483 GCF_000298275.1 Orycteropus afer afer
GTGGAAAGTGTATTTGCTCTGTAAATTTTCACCCAAATCACAATAAAAAAAGAGAAGAAGAAAAAAAAATCATAGTGAAACTCCAGTTTCAAATGCGTCCATGCATTATTGTGAATAAAGTGCATTTGATCTGGGAAAAAAAAAAGGATTAAACAGTGAGCAGAGATCAGAGGGACCTCAGTACCATCAAAAAGGAAAAGCTGGGAAGAGATCACATCATTTGGACCCAGGGTCTCTGTGCTGTGAATCTCCTAGACCTAGAGGAAGATTGATGCCAATACATATGATGATCTCCAAGGGACGTCAAGCCCACAGATGTTGAAAGGAGACAAGGACCTTCCCCCAGATATAAAAGAGATAGAAACCCTTTCCTTGGAGCTGGCACCCTGAATTCCAACTTCTAGCCTCTTGAACTGTGAGACAATAAACTTTTTTTTATTTATTTATTTTTATTAGGATTTGGGTGAAGATTTACAGAGTAA
>NW_006921655.1:3760065-3771767 GCF_000298275.1 Orycteropus afer afer
CCACAACCTCGCCAGCATTTGTTATTTTCTGTCTTGTTGAACTTTGATACTAGTGCTGGAGCAAGATGGTATCTCATTGTTGTTTTGATAAATTTTTATTTTTTAAAGCCATCCACTTGTTATATTTCTGTTATAGCAGCACTAGAGAACTAACACAAAGACCTAAATAAATGTCAAGATATTCTATGTTCATAGATAGGAAGAGTCAATATTATTAAGATGTCAATTATTCCCATCTTGGTCTATAGATTTAATGTAATCCCAATCAAAATCACAGCAAGTCATTTTGTAGATGTTGACAAACAGATTTTAATGTTTAAAGGAAAGGAAAAATACCAGAGTAGCCAATATAACACAAAAGAAGAGTAAAGTTGGAGGACCGACACTAGCTGACCTCAAGACTTAATGATAAATCTACAGTGATCAAGACAGTGTGGTATTGGTAAAAGAATAGACAAACAGATTAGTGGAACAGAATACAGAGCCTAGAAGTAAATCTACTCACAATGAATCTTATACCTCTTACAAATATTAACTCACAATGGATCATAGCCCTAAGTATAAAAAGCAAAACCATACAACTCCTAAAAGATAGCATAGGAGAAAATAGGGTTTGCCAATGACTTTTTAGATACAGCACCAAAACACTATCTGTGAAATAAAAATTGATAAGTCAGACTGTTAAAATTAAAAATTTCCACTTTGTGAAAGTCACTGTTAAAAGAATACAGAAGACAAGCCAAAGACCAGAAAAAACAAAGAAACAAACTCATTGTTGTTGAGTCGATTCCACTCATAGTGACCCCTCCTTGGGTTTCCAAGGTGGTATCACTACGGAAGTAGATTGCCCAGTCTTCCTTCCGAGGAGTGGCTGGTGGGTTTGAACCATGGCCTTCTGGTTAGCAGTCAAATGCCTTAGGCACTACGCCACCAGAGCTCCCAAGCCAAAGACCAGGAAAAAATATTTGCAAAACACATTTCTCATAAAGGACTGGTATGCAAAACATACACTGATTGCTGTCAAGTCTATCCTGAGTCATGGTGATCCCATGTGTATCAGAGTAGAACTGTGCTCCTTTGGGTTTTCAGTGGCTGGCTTTTCAAGTAGATTGCCAGGTCCACCTCTTGGTGGACTCGAACCTCCAACCTTTCAGTTAGCACCCAAGTGCATTAACCATTTGCACTACCCAGAGATTCCATACACCTATTTAAAAAAAAAAAAAACTCACTGCCATCGAGTCAGATCCTATTCATACTGACAACATTGAATGCTGATAATGATGTGTGACAACAGGAATGCTCATTCATTACTAGTGAGACTATGAAATGGTACAGTCACTGTCAAAGGCAGTTTGGCAGTTCCTCACAAAGCTAAACATACACTTATTATATTATCCAGCAATCGTGTTTCTTGGTATTTACCCAAATGAGTTGAAAATTTAATGACTGCACATACACACACACCAAAAAAAAAAAAGTGCACATAAATGTTTATAGCTATTTATTCATAACTGCCAAAAATTAGAAGCAAAAAAGTTGTCCTTCAATAGGTGAATGGATAAATAAACCGGTATGTCTGTACAAGGGGATATTATTCAGCAATAAAAAGAAATGAGCTATCAAGCCATGTAAAGACATGGAAGAATGTTAAATGCATATTCCTAAGTGAAATAAGCCAGTCTGAAAGGCTACATAGTATATAATTCCTACCATATGACATTTTGGAAAACACAAAACTATGGAAACAGTAAAAATAACAGCATTTGCCAAGGGATCAGGGGAAATGAATAGGAAATAGGAATAGGGAAAGTACAGGGCATTTTAGGGCAGTGAAACTGTGTGATACTGTAGTGGTGGATACATGACATTATGCCTTAGCCCATAGAATTGTAGATCATAGAGAGTGAACCTTAATGTAAACTATGGATGTTTGTTAATAATAACGTGGGAGCTCTGGTAGTATAGTGCCAAAGGCACTGGACTGCTAACCAGGAGGCTGGCAGTTCCAATCCACCAGCCACTCCTCGGAAGGAAAGTTGGGCAATCTACTTCCGTAGTGATACCGCCTTGGAAACCCAAGGAAGGATCACTATGAGTCCAGTCCGACTTGATGGCACATAACAACAACAACAACAACAACATAACAAATGTAACATACTAATGCATGATGTTAATAATAGGGGAAAGTGGCAGGGCAGGGAGACTATACAGAGATATGATCCTTAATTTTGTGTCAACTTGGCTAGGTTATAGTGCTCAGCTGTATGATTTAGATTCTGTTATGAAGTAGGTACCTGTGATTAAATCATTTGGCCTTTAGTAAAGCAGATTACCCTCCATAATGTGGGTAGGCATCATCCAATAAATTGAAGGCCTTAAGAGCAAAAAGAGTTTTCCCTAGAAGGTATTCTGTCTCCAGACTATAAACAGACATTTTGGCAGAACTTATTCACTCTTCACTGTTCCCATTGCCTGACACAAGGAATGGAAATCTCTGGCCTGTCACACGACATATAATTTTGGGATACAAAACTGCAGGAATCTCTGTCACCTGACGTACAGATTTTTGTACTTTCTAGCCACCACAATCATGTGACTCAAAGGCTGAAAATCTCCGTGTCTTTCTCTCGCTACCTCTTCTCTCTTTCCCTCCCTCCTGTTTCTGGTTCTCTGGAGAACCCTAAGACAGGAACTCTGTACCTTCCAGGAAATTTTTCTGGAAAGTTAAAATTGCTCAAACTGCCCTAAAAAAAAAAATAGAATCTATTTTTAAAAAAGGTGGGAGAGCTTGTATCTCTAAGATAATTGTCACAAAGCAGGAAGGATAGACTCCATAGATGCCAATTTCCAGTCTCTTCTACCCTCGTCCTGAAGCATTCCACGACCTGTTAAAAGGACTGATTCTGCAGACATGAGAGGTTTGTCTGGAATAAACTCTCTTCTGATTCAGACATCATGAGATATGAATACAGCGCTCCACAGTTCACTCAACTGCACATCTTCAATGTTGGAGCATCGCATGCTGTTTCTCTGCAAGCCAGCTGCCAACCCATCAGGACCAGTTAAGAAAAGAAAAAACACAATTTCCAAAAGCTTTTCTAAGTGTTCGCATGGCCAGTTGCCCTTGCCTGTTCTTCTGAGTACTCAGGTCACTGGGAGCCACAAAATTCAGTTGAAACCACTTTAAGGAATTGTGTCCCAAGAAAACTGATGGCATGAAAAGGAAAATATGGAAACAGGCTCAATCTTCATGGAAGTATCACCCTGGGTCAGTACCAAGGGTCTTATATTTGCCAAAGTATAAATTACTCTTTGGTCTCAGAGCCAAGGGCAGTATCTTAAGAGCCTGGGATGGTCCTTAGTGAATAAGCAAAGTTCAACTGCTTACTATGAGCTGGGCTATTCTCCACTCTTCCTTCTATCATTGAGCACAGTATGCCTACATTGATGCTGAAAAGTATAGCCCCATATTGGATCATCCCACATAGTCTGCCTTTTTTAGGAAACATTTCAAGATTTGAATGTCCTCAAAACTTACCCATCCTGGGTCTCCTTTATTCAGTTCATTAGTTCTAATACATTAGTTCCATACATTGTTGGTCACCTACTATAATCCAGGAACCATACCATAATCTAAGGTGTAAAACAATAAATAAGGCATGGCCCTTGTTCTTAGCAACAAAAAACAGTTATATTTCCCAAAGACCCTATAAAAGTTTACTAATACATAAATCTATATAAATATATTAGCTAATGAATCACAAAGAAGTTAATTCACAGAGCAATTTATTTCACAAACATTTATTTCAGAAGCATTCCCAGAGTTAATTTATTTCACAAACATTTTATATATGTCTTTATGGTATACTACTCGATGGTTCACTTTGGGAAATATTGAACTCAGAAGTGCTGTTGGGAGATTTTAAGAGAAAGTCAGTTCCAGATATGAGGAAGGATGAGGTACACTGGTAAAGAAGACTGAAAACTACAACCTGGGAGCATCCAACATTTAAAATGTACAAAGAGAAAGTACACTCAGAAAAGATGATTGAGAAAGAGGACTAGCCACAGGAAAAGAATCAAGTACAGTATACAGAACACAGGAGAGGCAAGGTGTTAAAAATTCATCTATAGCCATTAGTAACACATGGTCATTTTAACATTGCCTCCTGACTAAGGCCAATGAGCCTTAACTGACCACAAATTACACTGCATAAGCAAAAATAAACATTGTGTCTTTCTATAAATGAGTTCGGGATCTCTGGTAGCATAGTGCCTAAGGCACTTGACTGCTAACCAGAAGGCCGGGGTTCAAACCCACTGACCACTCCTCGGAAGGAAGGTTGGGCAATCTACTTCCATAGTGATACTGCCTCAGAAACCCAAGGAGGGGTCGCTATGAGTAGGGTCTGACTCGACAGCATACAACAACAACAACATGAATGAGTTCAGGATTCAGGAATGGGTCAAATGGACTCACCTAATGAACTGTGTATTAGGATGGGTGATAGTGTTGGCTCCAAGCCAGGAGTTCAGATTTAAGTTGCTGGGTGCAAAGTGCACCATTTCCCAATGGAATGCTACTGTTCTCCAGCCTGCTCTCAACTCATATACCAAATCACTTAGGTTTCACAGTACATTTCTATGGATGGCTGGAATCAGAAGAGCAGACTCACAGAATAGCTGTATATTATTCAAAGAGATCAATGAAAGAGGAGGCTGACTTTGAAAAGATTATTAATTTCAGCATGTGGTTAATCAATCATGCTTCAGCCTCAGAATGTCCATGCACCTTAAGGTTTGTGTCTTCAGAGGTCTCTTAAAGTTGCTACGCCTCAGTTAAGTACTCTTTAAAATGATATAATAATCACATCTACATCACATGTTTTTATAATATAAATGAGATAAGGGATGAAAAGCACTTAGCATAACAGCAAGCATATGGTGGCAGAATTGACACTCAAAGCCAAGTCGTCTGACTCATAATGCAGTTATTTTTGCTTGCTCCCTTCCTTTTATTGATGTCAGTTAGTGTTGAGTCAGCTCTCTTGATTAATGGTGACACCTGTTCAAAAGAACAAAACATTGCGTGGTCCTGCACCACCTTCACAATTATTAGTAAGCTGGAGTCAATTGTTGAGGCTACTGTGTATTTTGAGTGACTTCCAACCTATGGACTCATTTTCTAACACTACATCAGATAAGATTCTATTGTGTTCCATAGGATTTTCATTGGCTAATTTTCAGAAATAAAGTACCAGGCCTGTGTTCCTACTCTTCCTAGTACAGAAGTTCTGCTGAAACCTGTCTACCATGGATGATTCTGCTGGCACTTGAAGTACTGATGGCACATCTTCCAGTATCATAGCAACACACAGGTCACTACTGTGCAACAAACTGTGTGGTGGTCTTATATAGAGAGAAATAAAAAATGAGTGCAGAGTCATCTTTCATGTGCAAACTCATTTCTGTGGTATATGATTTATGCATTAATCTATTTCACAAATATTATTGGGGCATCGGTATGTCAGGGAATGTACTGGGTATTGATACGCTCATGCTGAACAAGACTTGGTCTCTTCCCATTAAGGTAGAGATAGATCGTGCCTATGGTATACCTGAGTAACATGGATTTGCAGGAACTAGGGAGGTAGAGTTTAGGGGCAAGGAGATGAGATGGGACATTCTTGTCATCATCTAGACATGAGGCTAAAGATCTGAACCATCATAGAGGGAACAGAAATTAAAGGAAATGACAAAGTAAAGAAGCACACCATGAGGCTTACCCTGACACATTATTGTGTTTTATTATAAAGTGTCTATGAAATATTTATTTTGTGTTTCTGATAAGCAGGTAGCTTCCATGAGGCCAACTGGTACTCTGCCTGCTCACCACTATTGCAGGAAGAGGATAGGTGATGCACATGAGGCCCCTTGTCCAGGGTCTCACGAATAATCAGGGTGATGTCCAGAGAGACTGCTGTCGGAGCTACAGAAATGGGACCCAGGTCTATGACCATCTTTATTTCTCTCCTACCAGATTCACTGAGGCCATGACATATCTGGTTTATATGGTAAAATAGTGAGGAGAACAGGGCTGAGCAAATAGTCAGATGTTTATCTTTTGTAGGAGTGTGTATGATTGGCTCTGGGGACTGTGGTTTTCTATTAGAATCCACACTTGTTAAAGTTGCTGAAGGAAGTGGCTTCAGACACTGAGATCCTCAACCTCCTCCAGCTTAGCTCTGTGTGCTGGGATGCAAAACTAAAGCATTGTCATGTTAACGGCATCAGGCAGAAATACTCACTCGCCCGTGGAGACACAGCATCATAAACTCTGCCCATCCCACCCGTCCTGTCCTGATTATGGCCTTGCCTTTTCCCCTAGACCTGCTCTCCTTCCTAAGAAAGGGAGAATGGTTATCAACTTTCAGAAACTAAAACAAACACCCAAGTTTGCCAGCATTAAACTCTGCTTCACAGCTAAATGGACCATAAACTTTCAAGACCTGGAACAAAACTCTGATTCAACCCCCTCCAACAGGTGCTGTGAGCACAAAGACTGCACAGTATATTTTTTTTGCTGGAAAATAGCCTCAAATTATTTTTATTAAAAAAAAAAAAAAAAGGTTGTCTGGAATAAAGCTCTATCTTGTGCTTAGAAAAATAAACCAAGAGGCAATGCTGCCCTCTTTCTCTCTATTCTCACTTCCTTGCTCTTCTATAAGATCTCATCCCACCTTGAAGGCCAGGGTAGATGCTAGAGAAATAGGAGATCTTTTAACCCTAGATTCTTAAATAGGTATGCAGAAATGGTTCACACATCCTTTTTCTGAAAGCCTGGAATCCACCTACAGTGGTAAGGCAAATTAAATTAGCAGAAAGCACAGCCAAAGAGCTTAGAAGCCTGGGTTCTGGCTCAAGCTCACCTTAATTTCCTGTGTGACCTTAACAAGTCACTTCACTTCTCATGTCTCACGTTCACCATCTAAACAATTCAGGATTAAGATTTTGTTCCTTTCCAGCCCTAACATTCTGTATAGTGAGTGGCATTGTGAAAGAAAACAGATTTTTTTTTTTTTTTTGTTCAAATCCAGGAGAAATATGTGAATACAAAGGGTGAAAACCTATTACCAAGTCGATTCTGACTCACAGCAACTCTACAGGACAGGGCAGAACTGTCCCATAATGTCTGCCAGGCTATAATCTTTATGGAAGCAGACTGCCACATTTTTCTCCTGCAGAGAGCTGGTGGGTTCAAACTGCTGACCTTTTGGTTAGTAGGCTAGCCCTTAACCATTGAGCAACCAAGGCTATTAATAATTATGCTTGCCATAAACTAGGACTGTGCTGGGGAAACTATGACTCAGAGTTACTGCAGTGCCCAGCACTCTCCACCCTACTCCCCACTGTAGACTGGTCAGAGAGCTCCACTGGTCTTCATCTACTAAAGTCTTTGCACTCTAAACCAAACCTAACACTGTTGAGTCGATTTTGACTTATAGTGACTATAGGACAGAATAGAATTGCCTCAGGGTTTCCAAGCTTGTAAATCTTTAATGCCAATCTTTCTACCATGGAGCACCTGCTGTGTTAATCTTTTGGTTAGCAGCCAAATACTTTAACCACTGTGCCACTAGGGCTCCTTCTTTGCACTCTGTTGTTGTTGTTGTTTGCCGTCGAGTCAGACCCGACTCATAGCGACCCCTCCTTGGATTTCCGAGGCAGTATCTCGGAAGTAGGATTGCCCAACCTTCCTTCCGAGGAGTGGCTGGTGGGTTTGAACCACCAGCCTTCTGGTTAGCAGTCAAGTGCTTTAGCCATTATGCTACCAGAGCTCCTTCTTTGCACTCTAGAGTTCAGTAAAAGAGGAGCAGAGAAAGTTCACAACAGCCCAATGCCTTTTCTCCCTTCTCTTCAATTCCTCACCTATACTCTTCCTCTTTCTGTACTCAGCCCATTCTAGGTGAAACTGACAGCACAGCTGAATGATTGAGAACCCAGGTTCCAGGCTTAGAATGCATGGGTTCAAATTCCAGTTATTATCATTTACAACATAATCTTGGACAAGTTACCTAACTCTCTAATATATGGGCTTCAAATTTTTTTAACTGTAATCTATAGTAAGAAATATATGTAGAACATTATCACTGTGGACTATGTTATGCCAGTTGACTTTAGTGTCCCCTGAGACTGTGATCCTGAGCCTCCATGGCCAGCAATTCATTCCCTCAAGATGTTTGCTTATGATTAAGGAGTTTTCATAACTTTGCCCCCTGTATGTATATTCATGGATATATTTGCTGTACATATAAATACATAGGTAGAGATACCCTCTGTCAAATCTCTATATATTTGTGGGTGCAGTCCCACTCACCTTCCCACTCATATTCAGCTTAAGTGTCTATCTATGCATCCACTCATAGATTATTGTTAGCAGAATTGTGTATGTAACAGTATTTACTTTTGCTGCCCTTAACTCTTGTGCTCCTCCCAGTGTCTTCCTCTGCCTTTGTCATTTTGTGCTGACCCCCTGCCTTATTGCATATTACCTTTCCCTTCAAGTTAATTGGTGTCTATCCTCTAGTTAGTGATTTACCCTCTTTGACCCTCCCACCTCTGGTAACCTTCAAAGAATGAGGCTTTTTGTCTGTAAATTTTTTTTTGGCTTTTTACAGTAGTGTTTTCATATAATAGCTGCCCTTTTGTAATTGACAAACTTCAATATGCACTCTGCAGAAGCAAGACTGGGCAATCTACTTCCATAAAGATTTACTGCCTTGGAAACCCAATGGGGGTTGCTATGAGTGAGAATCAACTAGATGGCAATGAGTTTGGTTTTTGCTCTTTTTTTTTTTTTTTTTGGTTAACTTCACTCAGCATAATGTCCTCTGGGTTCATCGATGTTTTGAGGTATTTTGTAGATTCATTGTTACTCTTTTAATGTTGCATTTTGTGTATGTACCATAGTTTTATCTATTCACCCATGGGTGGATCCTTAGGTTGTCTCCATCTTTTTTTCATTGTGAATAATGCTGCTATGAACATGAGTGTGCATGTATCTGTTCATGTTATGGTTGTTATTTCTATGAGATATATGCCTAGTGGTGGGATTCCTGGATCATATAGTATTTCTATCTCCAACTTTTTGATGAAGTGCCGTACTATTTTCCACAGTGGTTATACCACTTTACAGTCCCACCAGCAGTGTATGAAGATTTCAGTCTCTCCACACTCACTAGCATTTGTTGTTTTCCATTTTGAACTTTGCTATTATTGCTAGAGGGACATGATATCTCATTGTTATTTTTATTTGCACACCTCTAAGGAACTCTGGCAGCCCAGTGCCTAAGGCATTTGACTGCTAATCACCAGCTGCTCCACAGACAGAAGATGGAGCAATCTAATTCTGTAAGATTTAGAGCCTTGTAAACCTAATGGGAGTTGCTATGAGTCGGAATAGACTCAATGGCAGCGAGTTTGGTCTTTGGTTTTTTAATGGCTAATGATCACAAACATTTCTTCATATGTTTGTTGTTGTTGTTGTTGTTGTTATGTGCCGTTGAGTCAGACCCAACTCATAGCAACCCCTCCTTGGTTTTCCGAGGCAGTATCACCACGGAAGTCGATTGCCCAACCTCCCTTCCAAGGAATGGCTGGTGGGTTTGAACTGCCAGCCTTCTGGCTAGCAGTCAAGTGCCTTAGGCATTATGCTGCCAGAGCTCCTATATGTTTCTTAGTCACCCAAATATCTTCTTCAATGCAGTATCTGTCCATGTCCTCTGCTCATTTTTTCATGGAATTATGTCCTTTTCTTGTTGAGATGTTTAAGTTTTCTATAAATTTTAGAGATTAATCCCTTGTCCAATAGCTTGTTGGCAGTTTTAAAAGCTTGGGCATCAGGCATCAGGCATCAGGTAGAAATGTTCACTCACCCATGGAAACACAGCATCTTAAACTCTGCCTATCCCCCCTAAGATGCAACTGTTGGTCCCTCCCTGTCAGAAGCAAAGAAGAGTGAACAAAATAAAAGATGCAAGGAAACAATTAGTCCAAAGGACTAATAGACCACATGAACCCCAGCTTCTATAACCCTGAGACCAGAACTAGATGGCCCAGCTGCCACTGCTGACTGCTCTGAATGGCACCACAATAGGAGGTCCTGGATAAAGTGGGAAGACTGGGCAATCTACTTCCATAGAGATACTGCCTCAGAAACCCAAGGAGGGGTCACTATGAGTCAGATTTGACTCAACAGCAGTGAGTGAGAGAGTGAGTGGATAAAGTGGGAGAAAAATGTGGAATAAAACTCAAAATCATAACAAAAAAAAAAAAATGCCAAGCTTACTGGTCTGATAGAGACTGGTGGAACCTTTGAGGTTTTGGCCCTTAGACACCTTTCAGGCATGAAACTGAAGTTGCCTCTTTGGTTCAACTTTCAGCCAAAAGATAGACAGGTCTATAAGGTAAACAATAATATCAGGAAGGTATACATTCATTAGAAAAATCAGCCATACATGATCAAAACAGCATTTTCCCAGGGAAAAAGTTCAAAGGCAGGAAGAGAAGGGATAGGAAAGAAAGATGAATGGAAATGGTAAACACAGGGAGGATGTAGGAAGAGTGCTGATACATTGTGAGTGTTGCAATGAATGGCAGAAAACAAAATATGTGTGTTGAATGGAAAATCAATTTGCTTTCATCCAAATCACAATTAAAAAAAAATACATGTAACATAGTACTCTACCATACATACGTGCGTATGTAAGTTTATACACACACATACATGCCGAAACATATAAATTGAAAAAAAAAATAATGAAATAATTATCCTTGTTATGTTCTAAACACTAACTATTCCACTGACTTTATTCTATATGTAATATTTTTGTAAATGCTAGTCATGACCCATTACATTGATTTCATGGTCTACTAATAATCTGAGATCTACAATTTGAAAAACTCTGTTCTAAAGCTTTAGTTTCCTCATTTGTAAAATGAGGATATTAACATTATCTTCCTCATAGAATTACATGAAAATCAACTCAAATATTTACGTAAAAGTTCTTGATTGGGAACATAAGTGCTCAATGAACATTAAGTGTTATTAGTCTCAAGACCACACACTTTAAAAAAAAAAAAAAACTAAACCTCACTCCCATCAGGTTGATTCTAACTCATAGTGACCCTCATTGGGTTCCCAAGGCTATAAATCTTTATGGAAGTAGATTGCCTTGTCTTCCTCCCACAGAGCAGCCAATAGGTTTGAACTATTAACCTTCTGGTTAACAGCCAAATGCTTTATCCACTATGCTACTAGAGCTCATTAAGGCAAGGCACTGGCAGGTAAAAAAAATTTTCTCCTACCTCAGGTTCAAGAGGGAAATTCCCAACAACCATATCTCTTACAAACCTGCAAGTGAATCAAATGGATTTTCCCAACGGGCAAGCATAATGCCAAATTAATTAATTAAAGCCTCTGTCATAAATTAATCAATATACCTTCTTTCTTTCTATCACTCCTCCAAAGCTTATCAGAAAAAAAAAAAAAAAAAAAAAAAAAAAACAACCTTGACTTGTAGGGGGTGGGCAGAGTTTCAACCAGGAACAGGGAATAGAAAAAATGCTGAAAAACATGCCCTAGTAGGGGGAAGGTTTAGAATAATAATAAAAAAGAAAGTAAGTATTAATAATATTATTTG
>NW_006921655.1:3771867-3786523 GCF_000298275.1 Orycteropus afer afer
CACCTCGTGAGTCTATTCAGCCACGGAAAATGGCACCACAACGAAGACCCACTTCCATTTCTCGGGGGAGGTGTCACTGACTCCTTTAAAGGCGACAGCCGACTGAACTAAACTGATGAAGAGGAGATTTGGTGATTAAAGATACAAGGCAAGGATCACACCGACCACCGACCAGGGTTCAGTGATTAGGAGAGAAAACAACTTATAAATTCCTCAGTGTTGCTTGGCTCAAAAGGTAATTAACTTGCTGTCTGGCTGACTTTGCAACTACTTCTAGTTAAAAGGTTCCAGGGGACTGCAAATAACAAGTAAAGTGTCATAACACAGAGGACAGAGCAAAATGTTATTTCCACCCTCTTGTGCCCTTGGTGGCCAATTTCCAGCTCCAGGGCAGGTTTCCACATGAGGATAAGTGGTATCTGAAGGCTGGTTCTGGCACAGCATGATGGGTGGATGATGATTTAGGACTGTAACCTTCTGTCTGAATCACTGGTAATCCCTGCCCCTGATTCCAGCCAGGTAGTGCTTTCTTTCCTTTATGTGGCAAACTTTCCCCTGTTTTAGTTGAACCATGCCAAGTCAGTAATTCTGACACCCACAAGCTAGATTTTTAACTTCTCCAATTTCCAAATAACTAAGAAAGAGAATAAGTTTAATGGAATATTATCAGATTAAAATAATCAATTTAGTATTGCAGGAGAGGAGTTCAGGCTGGCTTAAAGATAAATGCCTAGCCCAGGGCATTGCAGTAGACAAATGGCAAGTATTATGTTACCTTTTAAGAGGTATACTTAAGGATACAGTTGTTAAGTCAAGAGGAATTCATCCAGCCCCTATTACCTATCAGGTACTACTATATACATTCTCTATTTCTTGCAAAATATAAATGTATCCTAGTTATTATCATTCCTATTATTAAAAAGTGAAAATGTGCGCTTGCCCAAAGTCATAAAGCTAGTAAACATTCGAGTTAGGAGTTCATCCTGGACCTTTCGTGTGCAGAAGTTTATGCCCTTTGCACCATACTACACTATCCACCAGGAAGAGTAAGTGGTATAAAAAAACAAGAGGTGAAAAGGAAGAAAAAAGAGAGAAATTTTAAAAAAAGAAACAGGGAAAAGAATGCAGAGAAAAAGAAGAAAGGTGAAAGGGAAGAAATGCAAAGACAGACAAGAAAGAATGGCTGGTAAATGCCTTGGATTTTTAACAGAAGTTGAGGGCCCATGACTTGGAATGTGTTATAAGTTCCTCTGGTTTGGAGCCAATATTGGCTCAGTATTGTAGAGCTGTTCTTCCTAATGCTCTGAGCTCAGTAGTGTTGAGGGAATCTTCAAGCTGCTTGAAGCAAGAGCTAGGAACCCAGGCTATCTTCTTACTCAGTGATAACAAAAAAAAAAAAAAAGAGGCTTAATGGAGTTTCTAACCTACTAAAAGGATCTCATTAATTTACATTTATCAAAAAGGAAATATTTTAGGATCTATCAGTTTTGGATCTTATTCCTTCTCTAGCCTAGACTCTGCCTTGAGTCTTTTAACTGCAATGAGCAGTTGTTCGGGATAAGACACAAACATCAGTCAAAAAGTTGTTTACTATCTGCATTGATTACTATGCTATTGTCTCCAAACTCCATATTCACCCTTCATATTCACCTTTGTGATGCTGGGGCTAACCAAAACCAAACCCACTGCCATCAAGTCAATTCCAATTCATAGCAACCCCCTTTGGCTTTCCAAGGTGGTAAATCTTTACGGAAGTCAATTGCCCACTCTTCCTTCTGGTGGAGTGGCTGGTGAGTTTGAACCCCCAGCCTTTTGGTTAGCAGTCAAATGCCTTAGGCACTGTGCCACCAGACCTCCTTGATACTGGGGCTGAGACTCTGCAAACCACAAGTTTGCTTTGCCAGCTGGATCGGTATTAGGCTCTATCAACAGAGGGTACTAGAGGAAGACTGGAAGACAGGAAGGAGATAAAGAGGCTTGCTCCTTCCTCTTTTCTTGCTGGCCCTCTCAGAATCACCCCAGCAGAAATTAGTTCCTGTTTCCGATTTTTTCTTCACTTCTAGAACCAGCCTCAACTCATTCTGTCAGCAGTATCAGCATCTGCTACCTCAACTCCTTCTCAGATATCTGAGTCCCTGCTCTGAGGGTCTCTCCACTGAATGTCCAAGGTCCCTTCACCAGCCAGATAGCAGCCTCCCTGGCTCTGGCTTCCAGCTCTGAGTGAGCCCCTCCAAGCTTCTAGATCCCAATAATCATTAAACCAATAACTATCACTCCTTCCCTTTGTTCTGTCAGCCCTTAGAGTGGTGAGTGCTTCCTGCAATTACTATACCTGTGATACCTCAGTGCTTCAGTTTCTTATATGAAGTATTCTTTATTAGAAACCTAGTTTGGCATCTGTTTTCTGGACTGGATTTTGCATGATTCATTACCACTCTCGACCCCATCCAAGATAATTCTAAGCCATATTCTAACAGTACATTGAATACAGCCTCTGGTGAAGATGTGTTTCCTTCAGGCCTACAAAGGCACTATCATCACTCATGTTGTCTTCAGGGCAGACACAGAAGAGTTGTGGGAAGTCCACAGTCAAGTTTTCAGATCATGCTCTTTGGAGTTCATTAAAAGGAGAGGTGTTCTGACTCCTTTTATTACTTTCTTCATGGCAGAAATTGGGGATCCAAGTCATTATTAAGTTTAAACTCCTTTATCTCACAAAAAAAAAAAAAAAATCTTAACTGAAATTATACTCAGTGCTGTCAAGTCTATTTGACTCATGGCGATCCCTCCTTGGGTTTCTGAGGTGGAATATCTATGGAAGGAGATTGCCCAATGTTTGTATCATTCAAGACCCTAGTCTATAGGATTAATCAGTGCTGTTCACAAAATATTTCATTTTTCTTCTTCCAAATACAAGGTCAGTTTATAATTCCCTTGCTCCTTTAAAATAATTGTGATCATGTGACTTACACTGGTCAGTAAATATGAATGAAGGTAATTTGTGTCACTTCTGGGTGGGATCATTGTTGTTGTTGTTGTTGTTGTTGTTATTTGCCATTGAGTCAGCCCCGACTCATAGTGACCCCTCCTTGGGTTTCCGAGGCAGTATCACTATGGAAGTAGGAATGCCCAACCTTCCTTCCGAGGAGTGGCTGGTGGGTTTGAACCGCCAGCCTTCTGGTTAGCAGTCAAGTGCCTTAGCCACTATGCTACCAGAGCTCCTAGTAACCAAAAACACAAAACGCAACCACTGTCATGGAGTCGGATCCTACTCAAAGCGACACCTTCTTTGGTTTCCTAGGCGGTATCACTACAGAAGCAGATTGCCCAACCTTCCTTCCAAGGAGTGGCATATCATTTATTTTCTCTGTCTTATTTTTTTTATTTCTGCAGTGGAAAGCTTGAAGATGAGCACCATAATGGGTCCTTTAGTGAAAAGAATCTGAAAACATCTCAATCCCCCAACAGCCAGACTTCAGTAGACATGAATCCAAGTGTCATTCACAGTTGCACACCTCATAGCAAAAATAAATAGAACTCATATTACTGGTAAGAAATTATAAAACCAGTTGTGGTAGTTAAGGTTATATGTCAACCTGGCTGGGCCTAGTTTTGAGTGGCTAGGTAGCTGGTTGTAGTTATTCCCCATAATGAGACTGGCAATGAGCTCCATGGTGGGATCAGCCACGAGCCCCTGAGAAGCTGCTTTAGGGATGTGGTCTGCTTCCGGTATATAAGGAGAAGCTGTAGGAATGGTCTTCAGCTTTTTGGCCCACTTGGACCCTGCATGTAGCTGAGTCTTCCTTCAGCAGCCTGCCATGCCTTGCCAATCTATGGACATTTTCTAGACATGAACAAGTGGCCTGCCATGTTGTTTGTTAATATTAGGACTTCCTTTTTGCTTGTTGATCTTCGAGTTTGCCAGCCTCAGCAGCCAGCAGCTGCTTGAGTTAAGAAAAGCCTCCAGCTTCAGCAGGACAGGAGCAAGAGGCAGAATTGAAGCCCAAGGTTGAGGGGCTTTCACCCAGCCCCTAGAGCTGGCATTTTGAACTCAGACTTCTAACCTCCTAAACTGAAAGAATAAATCCCTGTTTGTTAAAGCCACTCATTTGTGATATTTTCTGTTAGAGCAGCACTAGAAAACTAAAACAACAGCTAAAAAGATAATGGCTATTACTATGTTCAGAATGAATCAGAATGGGGTATTGGAAAAAATACTTGACAAATGAGTCTGTTAGATGTTGCCTAATAGCCATGGCTTGCACTGTAGAAGAACAATTATTAATTCCTGGTGTATGTTGGAATTATATAAAAAAAACATTGACATGATGAGTATGCATTGACTCTTAGCATAGTTAAGTTTTTCATGTAAGGTGGAAGTGCTTGACAATTTTCTGTGTTTACAATCGTTGAAAACCCAGGCTACAGAATTGCAAGGTTGTTTTGTTTTTTACTTCAAAAATAATATACCTACTTGAATGAGAATGACAGCCTGCATGTTGTTTATTCACAAAGAACAACCGCAAAAATCAAAACAACAACAAACCCTCTGATCTTCATTTAGTGTTGCCAGAAATGGTAAAAATAGGAAAATAGTCAATATATTCAATTTTCAGCCACAGAATACATTTATTTTGACTGCACTGTGAAAAGAAATTAATGTCAAATATTAACCCATCTTTTTCCATACTTAAATATTCTGCTGTTGAAGAGAAAGATACTCGTGCACATTTTTTAAATAGGGAATGAGATAAAAAATATTGCTTCATGGTATAATGCCAATAAATAATATGATGATTTCAAAAGGCCTTCCAAACCACATATCCCAATAAATAATCTGTATCTTGAACTATCTAAACTTATCCTTGAAGCCAAGGCATTAGAATCTCTAAAACATGAAGATAAGTAGTTGAGATTCCTTTAGAAGGCAAGTCATGAGGGCAAAGGCTTGACTGTCCAGACTCTGACTCTTCCTCACAGCCTGAAAACTTCCTTCACTCTTCAACAAAATCTTCAACTTTGTTGTTCAACAAAATTAATGGTATGACAGGATATTTTAATGATCTCAAGATTATGAAGCTTTCTGGGGTAAACACATGCAGATTATAGTCCAAATTCATTGTCACTATTTCCCATGTTGCCTAATCCAAACTTCCAGTTTTGCAGGATGATATCCTTGCTGATTTATGATCTGAAGAAATTCTGAACCCTCCAGTGAAATTGTTCCAAGACTCATATGAAGACATCAGCAAGACCTAAGACTAGAGATACTTATCTGTGAGCTGGACAAAAATTCCACTGTAAAAGAGTATAAAATACTTATTTTATGATAGTTTTTAAAGACTTTATTATTATTGTTTTAAAATGTTGATTTTAAATTCACTTAAAATCAGTAGTGCATTAGTGCATGAAATGTCCATTAGGTAATTCAGAAATGCTAAACATTTGGGAAGCATGGAGATATTCCAGTGTTGGCAGTTTCTGGGAAAATTGGGAAGGAAGGAAATTGATCTGATATTTTTTAATGAATGTAATAATGTGAAATACAATACTCTTCAATCAAATAGGAATCTGTGGTCATCTTATTGCCATCTGTCAGATGACTCTTACATTTAGGTACTAGGGTTTGCACATGTTCTATAAGTGTAAGATTTCCTGTTAGTTCCTATAATGGATGACCTAAGGCAGGATCTTCCAGGGTTCACACACCTATCTCATCTGAGCAAACACAGACGAGCTCTTTGTCACCATTCAAGCCCCATAATCTTTCCTAAAAATATACTGAACACAGCTAAGTTCAGGTGACAAAAACGGTGCTTTTATTATGAAAGCAGTGGCCAGAAAATTCAAACCTTTTGAGTCATCCAACCCAGCTATATCCTTCAGAATTCAATGCTGAGCCAAGTGGTTTTTATTTTGTCTTCTCAAACTAGGTAACATTCTCTTGCAGCCAACTCTTGGATAGCCTGCAGGTAGCTGGGGGCACATCCCACTTTTGGAGATAGTGTTCATACCAGATTTAAAACCAATTACAAGGCTTATGTAAGTGAGGACATTAGCAAGAGCCTGGTGTGAGTAGGTTAGGAGTCATTCAGGAGGAGAGGCACAGCAGCAAAGAAGAGAAAGGCATGAGAGAAAAGAACCAGAAGGAGCAGCTGGAGCCAAACAGAAGAGACTGTTTTCTGATAGAATTTACAGAAATTCAAAAAAAAAAAAAGAAGAAGAAGAAGGAAAGAAAGAAGAGATGGGGAAGAGAGAGAGAGAGAGAAAGCAATTCCTTCTTACTTCTCTGCTTGGGTCTGTGTAGTCACATGAACCCAATACAACCATGGATGTGGAGTGCTTTTATTCCTATGTTTCTATTACTTTTTCTTCTGTTCAGCCCAAGGCCCTTTCCCAATTTTATTTGTTCACTGAAGCCAGAGGCAGATTATCTAATAAGCAAGGTAAACAGGGGCATACTTACGCTTACTTTGATGTGATAAAAAACATGTGAAACTGTTCCCTACAGATTAGTAAGTAAGCCCATGCTCACCTTGCTTACTGGGTACTCCATCCCTGTCAGGGATTGTAAATTTGAACAGAGTCTCTGACTCTGTAGGAAGGTGCAGTGGGTTTGGGAGAGAGACAGATGTCAGTCATACCTAGAAGCAGAATCTTTGATATGGTGAGAAAATGTGAAATTCTTCACTATATGCTTACCTTGTTAATGGGTAAGTCAGCACTGATGGGGGCACGGGCAGAGTCAAAGTCTCTGCTCTCATACCTTTATTGAATGGCTCTAGAGAGAATTGAATTGAGGGACAAGGACATCTTCTATAACTTCTCTGCCAGCTACATGCCATGCCATAGGGACTCACACACAAAAAAAAATGAAAGAGTGTTGATTACAAGCAGTTCCAAATCCTTATTGAAAGTGTTTCATTATTATGACCAACCTGGAAACAAATCACTTTCTAGATATTTAGTACTTAAAATAATCCTCCACCATTTTGAGTTTGTAAGTGTGTTAGAGCTCTAGTAGCATAGTGCCTAAGACACTTGACTGCTAACCAGAAGGCTGGCAGTTCAAATCCACTATCCACTCCTCAGAAGGAAAGTTGGGCAATCTACTTCCATAGTGATATTGCCTCGGAAACCCAAGGAGGGATCATTATGAGTCGGGTCCAACTTGGCGGCACATAACAAGTTTCTAGATTGTCAAAGGATAAAGGCAGTGGAAAGATTCAACAGCATATTTTCATATATTTCATTTTAATCATTATATAAATTGCTCATTGTAGCATCTTTCTTCCTAGAAATCTCTAGAAACAAGCTACTTTACTGAAGACTAGGTGGATATAGCAGAAGGCCACCTTTTTACTCTCAGTGATAAACTCTTTTAAACACCGTTTTTTTTTTTTTTTTGCAATAATATGTAACTTGGGGTATATGATTGCTACTTTTATGTGTCAGCTTGACTAGGCTATGGTGCCCATTTTTTTGGTCAAATGCCAGTCTAGTTGCTATTATGAAGTAAGTACATGTGATTAAATCAGCTGCTCTTAAGTAAAGCAAAGCAAATTATCTCCTATAAAGTGGGTGGCCTCAATCAATCAATTGAAGGCCCTAAAAGCAAAAAGGGAGTTTTCCCAGGGTGTGTTCTGCATCTAAACTATAAATAAACATTCTACCAAAACTCATTCACTTTTCACTCTTCCTATTATCTGACCTACTGATTTTGGGAAACAAGCCTACTGTAGTCTTCAGCCTGTTGCCTGACCTACGGACTTTGGACTTGCAAACCTCCCCCACCCCAATCATGTAAACCAGTCCCTTAAAATAAATCTCTCTGTATCTCTCCTTAGGAGCTCTGGTGGCGTAGTGCTTAAGGCACTTGATTGCTAACCAGAAGGCTGGCAGTTCAAACCCACCAGCCACTCCTCAGAAGGAAAGTTGGGCAATCTACTTCTGTAGTGATACCACCTCGGAAACCCAAGTATGGGTCTCTATGAGTCAGATACGACTCGACAGCAGTGAGTTTCATTTGGTATATCTCTCCTTCTCTCTTTCTCTTTCTAGATAGATGATTAATAGTTAGATGATAGATAGATAGATAAACAGATAAATGATAGATAATTGTTTATAGATAGACACATCTCATTGGTTCTGTTTTTCTAGATAGTTGACAAGACAGAGTGGAAGACTTTTGGTCAGGGAGGCAATCCTATGAATGTCTTTTTAAAAAGCAAGTCCTTTGCTCTTGTAAGAGAAAAGATTTCTCATTAAATGTACAGCATATATGTGTTCTGACAGAGCTATGAGATTCTGATTTAAAATTCTCCAGTAACTAGCCAAAGGGTTGGCTGTAAAGCAGAAATCAAGATAGGAAAGAGCAAAGGTTGACGAGATTTGCAAAGTCACAAAGTTCATAGTGTTATTTGGTCAAGATTTTTCAAAAGCATTCAATAGAAAAAGCTACTATTTTTAAACTGGTCAGTGGAAGTAGGTTGTTCACTCCCGAATCCATTCAGCATGCATTTCTTGAGCATGGAGTACATGTGAAGTAACTAAGATAAATCCCTGTTTTCAGTATTTCACAATCTGGTGGGGGCTGGGTATGAAACAGTACTGAGAATGTCACATTTTTCTATAGCCATTTGCTTTCCAAGTCCCAAAGTCATGGTCCAGTACAGATGCTATAGGGCAGGCTTTCCCACAACCACTGAGCCAGAGCTGGTGTCTGTTTTGTCTTCCAAGACCCCCATATATGAGAGAAACTGTTTGACGCAGGTCTATATAAGCCTGAGTCCAGAGAAATTGCTCATCTGTCTCAGGTCTTCTAATTTACTAAACCAGGACTACACTATATTAAAGCTGTTAAAAAAAAAAAAAGCAACCCATCTATTCACAGAATGCCTCAGGGAAGTGAGGAGAAACCAAAAAATTTTTCCTTTTCATTTTACCATTCTGCCCTGACATCAGAACATGATCTCCCTAAAGATTAACTTAACTCTTAACCTCAGAGACCATATTAATCAATGTGCAAGAAAAATCTTGACAAAGACTGCAAGCACACAGTGGCCTAAACCTCAGGATTTAGTATCAGTCCTTATCTAAAAAGACTTCTTGGGAGAATGTCTTTAAAGGTACATCTCTAGTCAGCAATCCTTGTCCTCTGACTTCTCTAAAGTTTATGTTATGTAGAAAAATGGCCCTGCTTTTTCAGTTGAGGTGGCCTTCAGACTCGTGACATGGGTCTTCTTCATGAAAGAAGTCAGCTCAGAATAGCCATGGCTGCTGGATGTGGATGAGAAGATATTCCTAATCTGTCAGAGTAATGATTTCAGCATGTTCTCGGCATGTTCTCAGTGTGATCCTGCCAGGGTACCCCCACCCCACTGCATGATATGTTGTACTTGGAATCCTTCCCTGCAACAATTTCAGTATCAGTCGGAGGGGAACAGCAAAACAGCATTCCTTCATGTAGATAACCATAGGCAGCTGGCTACTCCCGGCTGGTAATATCACTCCACCAGTGTGTTCTGGTAGCTGAGTTTATTTAAGGGAGAGGACAGACATTTTCCTGCTCAGAAACAGAACTGCTAAACATTACTCTAGTAGCTTCCTTGCTGTTGGTAAAAATAAAATTCTTGGGGCACTTGCATGGTCATTCATGGTCATGTACAGAGTAATGAAAACTTTTGAGTCACCCAATTTACATGTTCCCAGCTAAGGTCGAACAAGGTGATGCTCTGTCTTCTAGTTTCAGCTTTCACACCGAAAACAAGTGCCTTTTCCATGGTATTTTTAGTGGTGGATGTGTGTGTGTGTGTGTGTGTGTGTGTGTTTTGTTTGTTTTTCCTTTTTTGTTAGTGATTTCACTGTTTAAAATGCTTCTTAAGCATTGTGCTGAAATGCTATCTAGTGTTACTAAGCAAAAGAAGGCTGTGGAAGTGCCTTAAAGAGAAAATACATGTTAGATAAACTTCATCTAGGTATGAGCTATAGTGCTATTGGTTATGAATTCAATGTTGGTGAATCAGTAATATATATTAAATAAGGTATCTTTAAACAGAAATACACATAAAACAAGGTTATGTATTAATGATCACCCAAAAACTCTTCCATAAATATTTTCCAGTTGATCTAGAATTATATTATGAAGTGGAAACTGGAATAGCAGATGGTATTGAAAACAACTACTACAGTCCTGACTGCCATTCAAATTACCGGATTCCATGGGAAAGGGTACAGCTGAATGTAGTTATTCCCCAGTAAACAAAAAAACCAAACTCACCATCAAGTCAGATCTACTCATAGCAATATCCCCTTGGGTTTCCGAAGTGGTATGTCTACAGAAGTAGATTGGCCCAATCTTCCTTCCCAGGAGTGGCTGGTGGGTTTGAACCACCAGCCTTCTGGTTAGCAGTCAAATGCCTTAGGCACTACACCACCAGAGCTCCCAGTAGGGTGCAAAATTAGACCCATTAAACTCGAAAGTGGGCCTAGACATCACACCACTCAAGTCTAGGCCTCCCTACAAACTTGCTTGACTTCAAGCACAAGTCTTCCCAAAGCCCTGGAGGAAATCCTAACCTTAATAGAAGATTTGGACCTTTGGTTCAGTGGCTGTGATGTTTATACAAAATCACATTTTCTGTAAATTTTATTCTGTGTTTTCTTTCATTCAACAAACATTCATTGAGCTCTTGCTACACAACAGGCATTATTCTGGATGCTGAATACAGTATCACAGCTCTAGTTATCTGTCCAAGTCCTCAAGCATCCGATGCAAATACCTGGGTTTTGTTTCTCCAAGCCTGAGTTCTGCCTTAATAATCTAGCCAAACTGCAACTCCTTGAAGACTTGTTCTCACACATCCCTTATTCCAGTGTGGTTGTCAGATCTCTAGTGACACCAGCAGCTGCACTACCCATGGAAGAAAAAAGAAATTGCTGTTGAGTTTTTAGCAGCCATTGTGTTACCAGAATTTCCCTATACTTACAGGTTCCCCATTCCAAGCTTCCTCCACTGGCAGGGATACCACTAGTTACCCTTTGTTGGACTACCTCACGTTTGATAACCTAGACAATAAGCTTGCATATAGTAAGTATTCAAAATTTTTTATCTGTTCTTTACAGACATCCCCCCAACGCTAGTAAAATAACATAAGAAATCAGAAACTTATCTTATTTGTACATTGATGTGTCCCTAGCACGTAGGCCTATAGTTAGCTCATAAAAACCACTGCCATCGAGTGGATTCCAACTCATGGCAACCCCCATTGAGTTTCCAAGGTGATAAATCTTTATAGAAGTAGATTGCCTTATCCTCCTCCTGCAGAGCAGCTGGTGAGTTTGAACCATCAACGTTCTAGTTAACACATCGCAGGCACTTAAGTGTGTGTGTATATATATATGTACATATATATATATATGTATATGTATATATATGATGACTCAATTATTAAAAGTCCATTAGTCTTTGTTTATTTTAAGTAATCCCTTGCTGTTCAATAATAATGCTGACCTCGGATCAGCAACTATTCACTCAGTTGCCTCTTTATTTAAGCCACCTCTGAAGGCTCTTCACCACCTCAGGCATCCCAGAAAGCTGCTACTTCTATGCACTGCCATAAAGTTGTATCTGATTCATAGCGACCCCTCCTTGGGTTTCTGAGGTGATATCACTATGGAAGTAGGTTGTCCAACCTTCCTTCCAAGGAGTAGCTGGTGGATTTGAACTGCCAGCCTTCTGGTTGCAGTCAAATGCCTTAGGCACTATGCCACCAGAGCTTCTGCAAGTACATCTTATTCCAAATGAACTACAGGGATAAGTACTGCATCACTTTAATCAGTGCGAAAAAAAACTTGCTCAGTTAACAAAAGAAAGAAAGGGTGAGCACAGTGATGTGGACTATTTTAAGCAGAATAATGCTCTTCTATAATTTTTTTCACTGCCAAATGTGTACAAAAGTGGCAGATAGAAATTTCTCTTCCCCAGAAGCTGTAGTTTGAAACATTTCTAATAGCAAAGCATTGCTCCCTGTGGTGGTGAGGTCTGTGTGTCAACTTGGCTGGGCCTGGTTGAGTGCCTGGGCAGCTGAATGTAGTTATTTCCCATGGTGAGATTGGTAATTAACTCCATGGTGGAATCTATTGGAGCAGCTGAGTACCTCCTTTGGTTATGTGGTCTGCTTCCCATATATAAGAAAAAGATTTGGGAATGGTCTCTAGGTTATGGCACGTTTGAAAACTGCATGTAGCTGTGTTGTTGTTCAACAGCCTGCCATGCTCTACCAACCTCTGGACCTTTAATGGACTTGAATTAATGGCCTGCTGTGTGGTTTGGTAACATCGGGACTGTGCCTTTTTACTTGTCAGCCTTGGGGTTGTCAGTCTTAGCAGCTAGCAGCTGTTTGAGTGAAGAAAAGCCTCTAGCTTCAGTGGGCCGAGATCAGGAGGCGGAGCTGAAGCCCGAGGTTGAGGGGCTTTCACCCAGCCTCTAGAGCCTGGCACTTTGAACTCAGACTTAAAGCTTCCAAACTGTAAGAGAATATATTCCTGTTTGTTCAAGCCATTCCATTTGTGGTATATTCTTGTCAGAGTGGCACTAGATAACCATTACACTCCTCATCTCATCCTTTCTTACCAACTGTCAGAAGTTCATTGACAATGAGAAGCCATTCACAAGATCTTAGTACATTGTGGGTACTGTAATCAGTATCACAAAACAAAATGTGTAGGAACTATTGAATGTAAAATGAATCTGCTTTGTAAAATTTCAGACAAATCACAATATAAAGTTAAAAAAAAGTCTTAGTAGGAGCTTTGAAAAAACAGCACTTATTCATTGCTGCATCACTTTCATTATTTTGAAGGTATTTAAAGAGAAACTAGACTATGCCAGATATTTCTTTACAGACTTAAGAAAACTTTGGGAAAAGTTTCAAGAAAATAGGGAATGAGGAAGTCCATTCATTATAAATGCTAGCATTATAAATGTATGTAATGCATACATTTAGTTTCACTCCCCATTCACCACATTCAACCCTAACCCAATCTCCTCCTCTTCCTATCCTGTAACCCTCCCCCTGTGCCCCTCATATTTATGCACTCCTGTTTGGCCTGCATTTCCTCAATTTGAATGTTGGTCCTCTGGTGTTCCTTGGTCTATTGCTCTAAGGAATGTATTACCATAGAGTATGTGGGTGTGTCATCCTAGGTTGAGTGGTCTGCATGTACATCTTGTTAACTATTGGGCTGAGAGCCTGCCCATGGGGGTGAGTTTTATTCCAGGCACATTCCAGGGCCATAGTACTGGGAGTCTCGCAGATTACATCTGACCAGTAATTCTGGTCATTATTGAGTTTTTGGATTTTGTTCCATGTTTTCCCTCCCATTCTATCCAGGATCTCCAGATTTGATCCTTTCCTGAGTGGTTGGCATTGGTAGCTGGGTACCATCTAGTTCTCCTGGTCTCGAGGGCCATCGTGTCCTAGGGCTGATTGCTTCTAAATGTCCTTGTTTTTTTGGGGGGTTTTTTTGCACTCTTCTTCACTTCTGATGCTAGGAGACCATTACCTGCATCTTAGGTTGCCGCTTAAAAGCTTTTAAGACCTCGGTCACTACTCACCAATGAAGGATGTGGAGCAACTCTTTTATGTATTTTGTTGTGCCAATTGAGTCTGGTGTCCTCAAGTACTATGGTCCTGAGACAATAGATCTATTGGATCTCTCTCCCATAGTGTCTGGTTGTGAGGGATTACTTTGTGTCTGTCTTCTATTGTTTCTGTAAGGAATGAGGTATTTTGTATCACTGGTACTGGTGTCTGTGCAAGACTAGCCTCAGCTGAATCTACCCTTGGTCTAGAGTATACTTCTGTTCACTGACCCCCATCTGATCATCTCAGGTGTTTATATGTTTATCTGCATAGCCTTGTGTTTGGTGTTAATGACAATGCAGTATTGTGGACACATCGGTTGGTATTAGCATCTGCCGTCTATCTCTTATGTGAACAATTTGGTGTCCTCCCTTTTCCTAATGTTATCATGGTGGTCATAAATCCTTCCCGTATATCCCTCCCCCTACCCATGTCAGTGTGTAGGCCCCAACTAGCATGAAATTAATCCCTCCCCTTCCCGGTAACCTATTAAGTGAGTTCCCTTTCCCGAGCAAACCCTTCTCTGTCTTTTTACAGTAATGGGCTCATACAGTACTTGTCCTTCTGCGATTGACTTATTTCACTCAGCATAATGTCCTCCAGGTTCATCCATGTTGTGAGATGATTTGCGTATCCCTCATTGTTCTTTAATGTGGCATAGTATTCCACTGTGTGGATATACCATAATTTGGTTATCCATTCCTCCGTTGATGGGCATTTAGGTTGTTTCCATCTCTTTGCTAAGGTGAATTGTGCTGTGATGAACATAGGTGTACATGTGTCCGTTCATTTGCTGCCTCTCACCTCTTTAGGATATATTCCTAGTAATGGAATTGCTATGGAGGAGCAAGGATATCTCCTTGAGGACTAAGGTGTGCCTGACACAAGCCATGATATTTCCAATCGCCTTGTATGCATGTGAGAGCTGGACAATAAATAAGGAAGACCTAAGAAGAGTTGATGCTTTTGAGTTGTGGTACTGGCGGAGAATGCTGAAAGTACCATGGACT
>NW_006921655.1:3787596-3792862 GCF_000298275.1 Orycteropus afer afer
ATGAATTTTATAGTTTTGGGTTTTACGTTTAAGTCTTTGATCCAGCTTGAGTTTGTTTTTGTGTATGGGGTGAGGTATGGGTCTTGTTTCATTTTCCATTTTTCAAAACAGGTGGATATCCAGTTTGCCAGCACCATTTGTTAAAGAGGCTGTCTCTTTCCCATTTAATGGGTTTTGGATCTTTGTCAAAGATCAGCTGTCCATAGATGAATGGGTCTATACCTGGACTTTTGATTCAGTTCCATTGGTCTGTCTATCATTGTACCAATACCATGCTTTTTTGACTACTGTGGCTGTACGGTAGTTCTTAAGATATGGGAGTGTGAGACTTCCCACTTTGTTTTTCTTCTTGAGAAGTGATCTGCTTATTTGAGGTCTCATTTCCATATGAAATTACTAATTAGTTTTTCCATGTCCTTAAAAACTTTTGTTGAAATCTGGATTGGGATTGCATTAAATGTATAGATTGCTTTAGGTAGTATTGACATTTTCACAGTATTTAGTCTACCTATCCATGAACAAGGTAGGTTCTTCCATTTATGTAGTATCCTTGTTGTCTCTTATAGCAGTGTTTTATAGTTTTCTCTGTATAGGTCTTTTGTGTCTCTGGTGAGGTTTATTCCTAGATATTTTATCTTTTTCATAGCTATAGTGAATGGTATTGTTTCCCCTATTTCTTTATCAGAGGACTCCCTGCTGGTGTAGAGAAATCTAACTGATTTTTGGATGTTGACCTTGTATCCTGCCACTTTGCTGAACCTCTCTATTAGTTTCAGTAGTTTTTTTTTTATTTTGTCCCTTGGGTTTTCTACGTACAGGATCATATCATCTGCAAATAGAGATAGTTTTAGTTCCTCTTTGCCAATTTGTATGCCTTTTATTTCTCTTTCTTGCCTTATTGCCCTGGCCAGGACTTCCAATACAATGTTAAATAGAAGTGGTGCTACAGGGCATCCCTGTCTGGTTCCCATTCATAAGGGGAATGCCTTGAATCTTTCACCATTAATAATGATGTTGGCTGTTGGCTTTGCATATATACCCTTTATTATGTTGAAGAATTTCCCTTCTGTCCCTACTTTGCTGAGAGTTCTAAACAGGAATGGATGTTGGATTTTATCAAATGCCTTTTCTGAGTCAATTGACTCAATATGGCTTTTTCCCCTTTGTTTTGTTTATGTAGTGGATTACATTGATTGATTTTCTGATGTTGAACCACCCTAGTAAACTTGGTATGAATCCCACTTGGTCCAGGTGTATTAATTTTTTGATATGCTGTTGGATTCTGTTGGTCAGGATTTTGTTAAAGATTTTTGCATCTATGCTAATGAGTGATATTGGTCTGTAGTTTTCCCTCCTAGTGGTGTCTTTCCCTGGTTTTGGTATTAGTGTTATGCTTGCTTCATAAAATGAGTTTGGGAGTACTCCATCTTTTTCTATGTTCTGGAATAGCTTGAGTAGCATAGGTGTCAACTCTTCTCTGAATATTTGATAGAATTCTCCAGAGAAGCCATCAGGATGGCCCTTTCTGTTTGGCTGAGAGCTAACTCATGGGAATGAGTCTAATTTCAGGTTCAAAGGGTAATTCAGGGCCATAATCTCAGGCATTTCACCAATTTCTATTTGACCAGAAATTCTGGTCATTTTTGTGTTTTTTAATTTTCCTCCACATTTTTCCTTCCACTCTTATCGGGGATCTCTAATTTTGATCCCTTTCAGAGTGGTTGGCATTGGTAGCTGGGCACTATCAAATTCTTCTGGTCTCAGGATCACATAGGCTGAGGTTCCTATGGCCCGTTAGTCCATTAGACTAACTGTTTCCATATATCTTTAATTTTCTTCACTATCCTTTGTTCCGTGTGAGGAGAGACCAGTAGTTGCATCTTATATGACCACTTCTAAGTTTTTAAGACCTGCTCACTACTTACCAAAGAAGGATGTGGAACAATATTTTTATGTACTATTTGTGCCAATTAAGCTTGATGTACCTCGTGACCATGGTCCCTAGCCCATGGGCCTGTCTACTCACTCCCTCAATGTGCTTTCATCAGGCCTTTCTTCTTTGGTGCCTCTGGCTAGGTTCCTACCCACAACTTTAGATTAGTGCTCATGCACAAACCATTTGCACCACCCAGGAACCTCTGACTTTATGATGTTGTTGTGTGTCATCAACTCAGTTCCAACTCAATGCAATCCTATATAATAGCAGGTATAAAGTCCATCTTAATTATTTGTCTATGTCTCTATGTCCCCAATCAGGTTTGTACACTTTTCCTGATTTTTTTTTTTTTTTCTTCATAGCACTTAGATCAGTCAGGATTCAATCAGAAAAGTAGAAGATATAAACAAAGAAGTTTATCAGAAGGAACTGGCTTGCTCAACTATAGGGGCTGGGTAAGCAAGTCCATACTCCATAATGCAGACCATCAGGAAGGGCAAACTTAACTCCTGGGCATGGGGTGAAGCTTCTGTCCACAGGTGGGATCTCTTCTCCCACGAGATCATCAGCCCTGCATTTTACACCTTTCAAATGATTGAATCAGGCCCATCCAGATTCTCTAGGATTATCTTTCTTACTTACTGTCAACTGTTCAAACACTTTAATTATATCTGCAAAATACTCTCCCAGCAACATCTGTATTAGTGTTTGATTAGATAACTGGGGACTATAGTCTAGCCAAGTTGATACATCAAAAAGATCATCACAGCACTTAACTGCAATCTGATACATTTTATTATTTATATATTGTTCATTATCTCTCTTCTTTCAATGGAATATAAACATCATGAGGACAGCAAATTCTTCAGTTTTGTTTTACTGCTGTATTCCTCAGCAACTAAACACCATTCGATACATAGTAAACACTCAATAAATATGCATCAAATTAATGAATTAATAGCTTTCTTGCAGGAAGGAGCTTTCCCTCGCCATACTGATTTCTCTAGTACCCAGCAGAATTCCCAGAATAGATCATGTGGTCGTAATTGTTTTGAATGGAATTGTCAAGAGGAAAGGAATTGGTAATGCACATTCTTTTCTTGCTTACAGAATCACATCACGCAGAGGTGGCTGATGGTGTGGAGAAGCTGGGCAGAGGGAGCCACACACAGCTCCCTCTTAGTAATGTCACACAGCTGACATCACTAAGGTGTTTTCATCACCTACTGCTGCTCTAAGAGGAATACTACAAATGGGATGGCTTGAACAAACAGGAGTTTATTCTCTTACAGTTTGGAGGCTTTCAATCTGAGTTCAAAGTGTCAGGATCTAGGGGCTGGGTGAGAGCCCCTCAACCTTGGGCTTGAGCTCTGCCTCCTGCTCCCAGCCCACTGAAGCTGGAGGCTTTTCTTCACTTGGACAGCTGCTGGCTGCTGAGGCTGACAAACCCAAGGTCGACAAGTGAAAAGGCACAGTCCCAATATTACCAAACCACACAACAGGCTATTGATTCAAGTCCATTAAAAGTCCCAAGGTCAGCAAAGCATGGCAGGCTGCTAAACAATGACATGACTACATGCAGGGTCCAAGCATGCCATAAGCTAGAGACCATCCCCAAAGCTGCTTCTTATATATGGGAAGCAGACCACATCCCTAAAGCAGCTACTCAGCTGCTTGTGGTAGGTCCCACCACAGAGTTGATTGCCAGTTTCATCATGGGGACTAACTACCACCAGCTGCCCAGGCAGTCAACCAGGCCTAGCCAAGTTGACACACAACCTTAACTACTAAATAAGGTGAAAAGGAGTTGATAACAGCACCATTCCACCCCTGCTGGGCATTGTGACAACTGAACACAGAAGGGATGCAATAGCAATTGGCAGTTATGCTTGGAGCAATTTCAGAAATAGCTCAATATAACATTTGCTGAAACGGAGATGCATAATTCACAGAGTACATGTCCTTGCTTCTGGATAAAACTCTTGCTTCTGGGTGACAACTCAAAATGAAAGTCACTGTCTTACACTATCAATTCAGATATTCAGTCAGCAGAAAAAAGAAAATAAAAAATCATGACCACCTTAAGGTCAAGCTTCAGTTTCCACTGCTCATGGATAGTTGATCTTAAAGGAAAAGGACATCTGATACCATTGAGTTGTTTCTTTGAAGGCTCATGGCTGTAAGCCTCATTCTCTTAACCATGGTGGGATATTTTTATCTATAGCTGACATGATAATTATATGTATCATTCTTTACATGGAACATGGTTCCTCCTTTCTATCCGTAAGGAAGAGAAAGTTTGTCTAGCAAATCTATTATTATTAAGTGGTGTTTTCTTCTTCCCGATACACACTGGACCTGCTAGTCTGCCAACTCAGCAGATGCATATGAGCACACACACATGCATATACACATACACATTTTTAGGCAATAGTTGAGAAGCAACAAGAATAAAGATGAAACCATAGGAATGACCAAGGAATAGAATGCTCATTTAATATATACTCTGGTATATTCTGGATTATAAGGAAAATATAGTCTGAAAGTTAGAAAATTTACAATATTATTTGTGGATGAGAGATCATGAGTATTACACTTGTTGTTGTTGTTGTTCTTATGTGCTGTCGAGTCAGCCCCGACTCATAGCAACCCCTCCTTGGGTTTCCGAGGCAGTATCACTACGGAAGTAGGATTGCCCAACCTTCCTTCCGAGGAGTGGCTGGTGGGTTTGAACCACCAACCTTCTGGTTGGCAGTCAAATGCCTTAGGCACTACACCACAAGAGTTCCTTAAGATGGGATCAGTAGACTGTTATTGTTGATAGATGCTGACTAATCACTTCCCATTCATAGTGACCCCATGTACAACAGAATGGAACACTGCCCAGTCCTGTGCCATCCTCACAATCATCACAATGTTTGAGCTGATTGTTGCAGCTACTTTGTCAATTCATCTCCTTAACTGCTGCTTCCATGGCAATGGTGAAGTACAGAATCAGAGAAAGAGAGGAAGACTTTTTTGCTGACCCTCTACCAAGCATGATGTCCTTCTTCAGTGACAGATCCCGCTTGATAACATGTCCATAAGAAAGTTTTACAGGCTCTTCTGACATCATTTTGGTCTTTCTTTCTCCTATGTCTTTTTAATGACTTTTTGATGTCTTTATGTAAGATGTCATTGATGTCATCCCATGTTCAGCTGGTCTTCAGTCATGGGTGTTTAATGCATCAAACCTATTTTTGAGATGGTCTCTACATTTAGGTGGAATATACTTACCTGACTATGCTTAAGACTGTACTTTGGCTCTTGGAGACTTGTTTAAATTTTCTT
>NW_006921655.1:3796319-3796943 GCF_000298275.1 Orycteropus afer afer
ATAGGAGTTTAACATTTACCTGAGGTAGATACACTCCTTGGAGAGAACAATCATGGGAGAAAGAAGGGCTGTTTATGCACAGGGAGACAGCTCAGGGGTCATGGGTGCATTGAGAGATGGACACAGGGAAGAGGTGACTATTGGGAGACAGTGGGAGGGGAACAGTTGCATTGTGGTGAATTGTAGTGGATGTCATGAGACAAAGTGTATGTGAACTGCTTTATGGAAAGTGAATTTGCTCTGTAAATTTTCACGCAAATCACAATAAAATAATAATAAGAAGAAGTTTAAGTTCCTCAACTCAATGGAATCCTAGCTTCTCCACTTCTTAGATCTATCTTCTTAGACCCCTCTGCTGAGTGGTATTTAGAGGCCATGGTAGTTAAATGGTCAGAAGAATATGATTGTCCTACCCCTTTCCCTATCAAAACATGATCATCTAACATTATACTTCAAAATCTAGAGAAACACACTGAGCTTCTGTCAAGGCTGATAGAAAAATTTGGAAACAGTGTCAATGGTTGAACATGATGAATGCAATTAATGTCACTGAATTGGACACGTAAAAAAATATTGAACTGAAAAATGTTTTGTTACATACATACTTACCACAGTTAAAAAAAA
>NW_006921655.1:3797971-3805333 GCF_000298275.1 Orycteropus afer afer
AAAAAAAAAAATAATAAGTATTGTTTAGGCTTTGCCCAGAGATATTAAAAAACAGAATACTAATTAGGCTGAGGAGCAAGGCTCAAATACCATCAGACTACTCTTTGGAGATATTCTTGGAACACAGTAGCTGTTAAAAATACTGAATTAATTTAAATATGAATTGAAACTGAAAACAAATTTGAAAAAAGTAGGTATTGGTAGAGAGGGACAGTGATACAAATAATTTTTAAAATCATTTATATTGGACTTGCCGTGTTTTCGCGGAATGCATAAATCCAATTGTCTCTAAAAGATCAAACTCTACTTGTCAAACCAGATTTTACAGCCAAGCAGATCTAGAGGGACTAGAATATTTGGGGAATATTTTATTCATTCCCTACCCTGTTGCTAAAATGATTTAAGAATTTTGTAAAGATACATACAGTGAAGTAAGATAAAATAAATTTAAAGTAACTCAACGGCACATAACAACAACAACAACAATACAATATTAAAATGGAAAATGTTTTGTTATATATATATATATGCATACATATAGATAGATAGATAGATAAATACCACTATTTAAAAAATCAGAAAAAAATATAGAGAAACATTTCAATGAGGTGCTAAATTAAGTAATAAGGAGGTCTGGTTGCCTAGTGGTTAAATCTGCTAACCAAAAAGTCGGCAGTTCGAACCCACCAGCACCTATGCAAGAGAAAGATGAGGCAATCTGTTTCTCTAAAGATTTACAGCATTGTAAACCCTATGGGGGAAGTTCTACTCTGTTCTAGAGGGTGACTATGAGTTGGAATTGACTTAATGGTAGTGAGTTTTTTTTTACAAAATAAGAGAAAGGGAAAATAAAGTTAGGCAAATAAGATGTAGCCAGGAATGACCCTAATAACCAAAAAAAGTAATTCCCTAGACACTAGATGATATAGGAAGATAAGGAAGCTCTCCAGCTTTCCTCTTCTACCCTCTACCAACTTCTAATCATCCCATCAGTTCTCTATATGCTGTAGGTGGATATTGTAGCCACTATACCCAGTCTCCGCCTCTAAGCTAAACAACTCTGTGTCATTTCTTACCTGGAGGAAGGGATAGAAATTCAGTAGTAGCTAAGGAAGATGTGGAAAAGATGGGATTCCAAATGTCATTGCCAGATTCCTCCCATTATATAGCCTGCCTTCTCTTTAGGATTAACAGATGATGTTAGATCAATAAAAATGAGTCTTCTCACCACAACCTTCTGGAAATAGGAGGGAAAAAACTTTTACAAGTCTTGGAGACTTGTTTAAATTTTCTTCAGCTTCCACTCAAATTTGCATATAAACAATTTCTGGTCTGTTCCACAGTTAGCCTTTGGCTAACTGTAGTAGGTGTTAATTACAAAGACAAGAACACAGGCCATCCCAGTGTAGATAGGGAAAAGTCGGTCACATTATTACTCATAGGGTTTTCAGAAGGTTGAGTGATAGCATTCATTTTTTTCCCCTCTTGAGTTCAGAACCAAACAAGAGATGGTTACAAGGACAAGAAAGACAGAAACTGAAATAACAACTTTATTGCTGGGGTAGCTGAATTTAAGGACATAACTTGGTCTACAACCAAAACATAGCTTCTTAATGAATTGCCCATAAACGGAACCTACTGTCAAAAGAGCAGAGGCAGAGTGTACCCCAGTAAGCTCTAAATGCACGAGCAGAGCAGTGGGATCCTGACAAGGGGTGGCTCCCAGGCAGAGAGGACCAAGAAGAGGCTGAGCCACATGTGTTCAGGTTTCTTTTCTAACTCATTAAGCAAATTAGTCTCTCCTCTTATGCAAAGTGGAGGAGGATAGAAAATATGGGCAAGAGGAGAAAGGGCCCACAGTTAACACCTTCCATAGTTCCCTGTGCTTCATGGTATAGGTATTAGCAATCTACTTCCATAGTGATACTGCCTCGGAAACCCAAGGAGGGGTCGCTATGAGTCAGGTGTGACTTGACGGCACACAACAACAACAACAAGCATCAGTACCTTCCTCAGCTGCATCAGACTAATAACCCTGGTACATACACAAAAGGATGGGCAACTGTGCAAGGGCTGATTCATTTCTAAAGTCTGTATCCAAAGCCTGGCAGTAACACCCACTCCAACAGGCACAGGGACAAGAATGTTTCTGGTAACATCTGTCCCTATGTGTCTAAGAATCATGGGAGTGTGGCAGATGGCATATTAACACAAAACATCTGTCAAGAACTCTCTCCTCCTCTTTCCAGCATCCAAGTCTGAATGACTTATGGGGTCATCTCTCAGGATAAAGTCCTTCAATGCTCTCCTTTGTTTCCAGATAAAGTACCAACCTCTTAGATATCCTACAAGCCCTCATCCTGTGGTCAAGCACCTGCTTACAATTAGTATCTTGTCTCTTACCACTTCCTTCTTTACCCTTACCATCTCCTTCACTCCATTTCTCTGAAGCACTGTCATTGTCCCATGTGTGGAACACTCTAGTCCTCCCTCTTTTCCTATCTAACTGCAACTCATTTTTCAAGGCTCCATTTCCTTCAGGAAGCACCTCCACAAGCCGGGTTAGAAAGACCCCCTTCATATTGCCATGCCTCCCACCGTCAATCTATTAGTCAACATCTCTCACTGGGATTTATATGTTATAAAGTCTGGGACCACATCCATCATTTTATCATTTAGTACCAATATGTAGCATGGTATTTGTCAGGTACATGGTGCTGAATAAGTATTTACTGATTCTTTAATGAATGTGGGATGATACTCTCCCCCAACCATAGGGCCCAAACTTCCACCCCAGCCTACTTTCTTCTCTGCTAAGGGATCCTGAAATTCAAAGCAATGAAAACTATAAAGGCCAAGATCCGGCTTCTTAATTAAGTGTTTTTATGGTTGTTGTTGCTACCGAATAAAGTCTCCAAGGACTAGAAAACTTGGAAATCAGCAGTTTCTCCTTTTCTGCCAAACTAAGGGAGGTTACAATGCTTTCCCCGAAAAGAACAACCTCCCAAGTGACTTATTAGCTCAAATGGAACCCAAGAGCCAACAAGATTGTCTCTCTTTAATCACACAACCATTGCTCTATTTCAGCCTTCATTAACCTTGCTCTCCACCTCTCCAAGGCTGACTTTGACTAAGGGGTTGGTGTAGTTTTCTGGCACAGTCCTAATTCCTATAACGTGTAAAATCCAAGATGTGTTGTTTTGCAAACTCTGAGCTGACCTTTGGGTCAACCTCTTTCTACTCCCTCCCCTACGATTATGGTAAACTGTGGAAAAATGATCTTTGTGGTGTTTTCCCAGATATTACCTGATACTTCAAAGAAAGGTCTTGCCTCCATAACATGGTTCTTAAAACTAGGTTCATGGGTTTGGTTTTTAGGGACTCTTCAAACCACACAATGTGCTTTCAAAATTTTGTACAAACATGTATTTATCCAGGGAGGAATCTATAGCTTGTTTTCAATTCTCAGAGTAGCCCAAAGAAAATAAGCCTCACTGTCTTACAGATTTAACTGGATGGCCTTTTTGGCATCTTTCAACTAATTCTAATCAATGGCTTTCTCTTTACTAAATATTTCTTCACTGAGGCCATTTCATGGGCTTGGAGAATCTTTCCTTACAAACCAAGTTCTTTGCCTAATGTCTGTTTGTTTTCACTTTTAAACCCTCTGTAATGCAGTAAATTATTTAATATGGCCCTTCGAACCACAGACTTTGTAACACTGTGCAAATGTGAGGTGCTTGCGGACCACTAAAAGGACTGGATAGCTTGATCATAATGTAAATAAGGTGCATGGTAAAGTTGTATGAGTGGAACCATGGAAATAAGGTGTGTGAAACCATTACATAGGAATTGGTCTGTTTTGTTATCCTGTTAGGCTTAAAATGAGCTGTCACAGAGGCAGGAACAGTGAACTCTCACTATCATTAAGAAAGAAGAGCCAGGAGTGGAGCACATCCCAAGATCCCTGTGCTGAACCTCCTTGATCAAGGAGACAGAGAGCTATCATATGAGAGACAATGAGAAACAGTGGCAAGGAAATAGCAGCAACAGAGGCAACAGAACCAAGAGACCACCACAAAACAGAGCAGGTGCTTCCCAGCACACAGAATAAGAAAGCTGAGGGTCTTTAGGTCAAGGCTTAATGGCAGAGTGGGGTGCTTCTAGACACTTACTGGCAGAATTAAAACCACTTTGTAACACTCACCTGAGGTACCAACAATCAAAGCCAAAGATGAGGAAATTGAAGACTTTTACCAACTTCTGCAGTCTGAAATTGACTGAATATGCAATCAAGATGTGTTGATTATGACTGCTGATTGGAATGCAAAAGCTGGAAACAAAGAAGAATCATTGGTAGTTGGAAAATACGGCCTTGGTGATAGAAATAATGCTGGAGATTGCATGATAGAATTGTGCAAGACCAAAGACTTATTCATCGCAAATACCTTTTTTTCAACAACAAAAATCCAGCTATACACGTGGACTTCACCAGATGGAGTACACAGGAATCAGATTGACTACATCTGTTGCAAGAGTCAATAGAGAAGCTCAATGTCTTCAACCAAAAAAAAAAGGCTAAGAGCTGATTGTGAAACAGACCATGAGCGGCTCATATGCAAGTTGAAGTTGAAGACAATTAAAACAAGTCCATGAGAGCCAAAGTGTGACCTTGATTATATCTCTCCTGAATTTAAAGATCATCTAAAGAGTAGATTTGATGCACTGAACACTAATGACCAAAAAACAGAGGAATTGTGGGATGACATCAAGAACATCATCCATGCAGAAAACAAAAGGTCATTAAAAAGACAGTAAAGGAAGAAAAGAAAAAAAATTAATGTTAAAGAAATTTTGAAGTTTGCCCTTGAACAGAAAGTACCTAAAGCAAATGAAAAAAAAAATGACAAGATAAAAGAGCTGCACAGAAGATTTCAAAGATCAATTCAAGAAGACAAAGTCAATTATTACAGTGAAATGTGCAAAGACCTGGAGTTAGAAAACCAAAAAGAAAGAACACACTCAGCATTTCTCAAGCTGAAAGAACTGAAGAGGAAATTTAAGCCTTGAGTTGCAATATTCTATGGGCAATATATTAAAGGATGCAGGAAACATCAAAAGAAGATGGGAGGAATATACAGAGTGACTGTACCAAAAAGAATTGGTTGATGTTCATCAATTTCAGGAAGTGGCATATGATCAAGAATCAATGGTATTGAGGGAAGAAGTCAAAGCTGTATTGAAAGAATTGGCAAAAAACAGGGCTCCAGGAATTGACAGAATACCCATTGAGAGGTTTCAACAAACACATGCCACACTGGAGGCACTCAGTCAGCTATGTCAAAAGATTTTGAGGACAACTACCTGGCCAACTTCTTTCTGAAGGAAAGCAGGACAATCTACTTCCATAGTGATACTGCCTCAGAAACCCAAGAAGGGGTCGCTATGTGCCAGGTCCAACTCGATGGCACATAATAACAACAACAACAACCTGGCCAACTGATGAGAAAAGATACATATTTGTACCTATCCCAAGGATAGGTGATCCCACAGAACGTGGAAATTATTGAACAATATCATTAATATCTCACACAAGTAAAATCTTACTGAAGATAATTAAAAAAACAGTTGCAACAGTATATTAACAAAGAGTTTCCAGAAGTGCAAGCTGGATTCAGAAGGGGACACAGAACAAGGGATAGCATAGCTTATGTCAGATGGATCTTGGCTCAAAGCAAAGAATACCAGAAAGATGTTTACTTGTGTTTTATTGACTATGCAAAAGCATTTGATTATGTGGATCCTAACAAATTATGGATAACATTGAGAAGAATGGGAATTCCACACCACTTAATTGTACTCCTGAGGAACTGTACATAGACCAGGAGGCTGTTGTTCAAACAGAACATGGTTTAAAATCAGGAAGGGAGTGTGTCAGGGTTGTATCCTTTCACCATATTTATTCAATCTGTATGCTGAGTAAATTATCCAAGAAGCTGGATTATATGAAGAATGTGGCATCAGGATTGGAGGAAGGCTCATTAACAACCTGTGATATGCAGATGACACAACATTGCTTGCTGAAAGTGAGGATGACTTGAAGCACTTACTGATGAAGATTAAAGACTACGCCCTTCAGTATGGATTACACCTCAATATAAAGAAAACAAAAATCCTCACAACTGGACCAATAAGCAGCATCATAATAAATGGAGAAAAGATTGAAGTTGTCAAAGACTTCATATTACTTGGTTCTACAATCAATACCAATGGAAGCAACAGTCAAGTCATCAGATGATGTATTGCATTGGACAAATCTGCAAAAAACCTCTTGCAAGTGCAAAAGAGCAAAGATATCTCCTTGAAGACTAAAGTGCACCTAACCCAAGGCTTGGTATTTTCTATTACCTCATATGCATGTGAGAGCTGGACAACACATAAGGAAGACCAAAGAAGGATTGATGCTTTTGAGTTGTGGTGTTGGTGAGGAATACTGAAGGTACCATGGACTGCTTAAAATAACAAATCTGTCCTGGAAGAAATGCAGCCAGAATGCTCCTTGTGAAGTGAGAATGACCAGACTTAGTCTGATCTACTTTGGTCATGTTGTCAGAAGAGACTAGTCCCTGGAGAAGGATATCATGCTTGGTAAGGTGGAGGGTCAACGAAAAAGAGGAAGACTCTCAAGAAGATGGATTGACAGAGTGGCAGCAACAATGGGCTCAGGTATAGCAAGTATTATGAGGCTGGCACAGGATTGGGCAGTGTTTTGCTCTGTTGTATATTGAGGGCTGCAATGAGTCAGAGATGACTTGACAGTACCTAACAACAATAATCCTTGCCTGAGCAGGGAAGAAACCAAGGAGCTGTGGAATCAAGAGACTGATGGCCAGAGAGAGGCTCTGTGAAGAAGAGGCTGTCCTGACCCTGAGTCATTCTTGTATCTTATGTTCTTCCTGATCCTGAATTGTAACCTGTTAACTCCCTAATAAATACCATAATTGTGAATATTGTCTATGAGTTCTGTGTGGCGAATTGCAATGAATTATCAAACCCAACAGAGAAGTAGGAAGTGCTGTGGGAGGGACAATTGGTGTCAGAACTGGTGAAAAAAAAAAAAAGTTGAAAAAGGTAGGAGGTGGTTGCATGTCTGACCTCTGCCTCATAAGAATCATCCTTGGGCTGTTGATGTTGATCTTGATCCTCCTCCCTTTGTAAAGTTAGAGGAGGTCAGATGCCATCCTCACACCATCCTTTGCATCTTCCCCAGGGAGCAGGCCATAGGAAGGGGAGATGTTTAGACAATGGAAAACTTCTCATTGAACCCTTCCATGCATCGAGATTTTATGGAAAGGGCCCACT
>NW_006921655.1:3805648-3811003 GCF_000298275.1 Orycteropus afer afer
GTGTATTCTACTGTGGACTCTCCCTCTAATGTGTATGACCTTGTACGAGTCACATATCCTCTATATGATTCAGTTTTCTAGTCTGTTTAAAAAGAAAAAATGAAAAACAAAAACGTGTGAGGTAAATAAACTCTAAAGTCCATTTAAAATCTAAAATTTCTATGTCCCCATTAAATCAAACCAGTGATGTTATGTGTGAATGGTCGTAGAGGTACAAGTTGTGTTAATATATTCTGCTGAACTCTGTGTTCCAGAAGTGCATAAGTATGTTGTATATCTAACAGGAAATATTTGTCTATTTTTCTACATATTCTTCTTTCTCTGTATTGTCTTTTGGCCATATGTTTTTGGCAACAGCTATGGCAGTTAAGTCTCAGAACAATAACAGAAAAAAAAAGTATCAATTTCCAGCTTTTAGGTTTCAATATAGACTGAATTCCTCAGCTTAGAACTCATATTGGATGGACTTAAAAGAAGACAGAGCAGTTTGGTTTCTTGCCCTGAACTAGATAAAGATTACTCAGAGTGGGGCTGGGCGAAAAGTAATGAAGATGAAGCAGTGCTTATATGAAAGTGCGTCCCCTAGGAAAAGGAGGCTGTACATTGCCACCCTCCCTGAGGCAATACAGGTTTGAAAACGTAGATGCAGAGAGGCTCCATGTTAGTTTCTTGGATGGATCCTGGAACAGTGAGCAAGGTCCTAGAACTTCCTTGTGCCCCCTCCAGTCTAGTATGACAGCAGTAGAGCACAAAGGAAGGTAAGTGAAATCTAGGCAAAACGAAGAGGGTCAAAAACAACCCCAAGCCTCCCATTGCCCTAGAGCAGCACAGGGAGCACCTGAAAGCACAGGAGACCATTCCAAGAAGGGTGCTTAAGGAGCTGAGATGTTAAAGATATCGGAGAACGTGGATATCATAATCAGTGCCAAAAACTATGAATGTTAATGCCAGATGAACTGTGCCTGCTGAGGAGTAAATGCACTTCTCACAGTGTGGCAGCCCTGTGTGAATGCCCCCTGAGACTCCACACTAACTTGGGAAGAGGTGGCAAGCTGGGAACACTTGAAAATAAATCTTTCGTTTTAACTAGTAAAACCTTGATTTAACAAAACAAGAAGAAAAACTAAATAAGAGAAACCAACTGGTTTTCTGGAATTAATTAAGATTTAATTTCTTCCCCTAGAGTATAGAAGCTGAAGAAATTATGTCCAGTAATAGAAAAGAAAGGTACATCTTTCACACACTTAAGTTTTTGGTTGTGAAAATTTATATCTACTCCATATATATTCTCTATGACCTCATAAAAACAACACAAATCCAATGCAGTGGAGGGAAGGGCTCAAAGAAAGTTTCTACCAATTAGTTACTAATTTTAAATTGAGGGAGCTCTGGTAGCATAGTGCCTAAGGCACTTGACTGCTAACCAGAAGGCTGGTGGTTCAAATCCACCAGCCACTCCTCGGAAGGAAGGCTGGGCAATTTACTTCCATAGTGATACCACCTCAGCAACCCAAGGAGGGGTCGCTATGAGTCGGGTCCGACTCAATGGCACATAACAACAACAACAATTTTAAATTGGGAGCTCTGGTAGTGTAGTGCCTAAGGCACTTGACTACTGACCAGAAGGTTGGTGGTTCAAACCCACCAGCCACTCCTGGGAAGGAAGATTGGGCAATCTGCTTTCATAGTGATATGGCCTCAGAACTCAAGGAGGGGTCCCTATGAGTCGGATCTGATTCAATGGCAGTGAGTGAGTTTTTTTTGTTTGTTTGTTTTTAATTTTAAATCAGTTAATGATATTGAAGCATCTCTTCTTCTTGACCTGATTAGTCACTACACCTCAGCCAATTTTTCAACATCTTCATTATTACAATTAAACATACTTCCTAACTGCTATGTTTTTCATGTTTTATTACTTCACACTTATATGCTCTATAGCAAGTCAATATTATCTTGCTTATACTAGAAAAACTACCTAGTCTTCCACTTGTTATGTAATAATTAACCAGCATAACTTATCAATAAAAATATAGCACAAACCTGTAACTTCTCTATCAACTTCCTCATCAGTGACAGTAGATCATCTTTCTGGGCAAAATAAAGGATAAAATATCATCCAGTGTTTGACTTCTTGCGTTAATTAGCTACTATGAGAACCTAAATCAGAAAAATAACAAGTAAGTAATCAGCTTCCAACAGGAAAGAAATTATAGTTCTAAAAGTAAACCCTAAGTGTTTTATTTAATATACTTCTATTTATGTATATGGCTACTCGCTAAAATGAACTAAATGAATTCATGTAAACACTTAGGAAAAAAACTTACAGTCTTAAGCTGTAGCTTCAGGTACATAAATAGAAAACTAAGTTCTTCCTCATTATTCTAAATTTAGTTATCAGTGCTTTGACAGTAAGCAAGTCTCAACCAGTTTCTATACTTCACCTTCCTCCAACCCATCTGTTAAGGTCCTCAGAGTACTTCTCATTTACCTTCTCTAGAATTTCTTATTAGATTAGCATCTTCTATAATCTCTTGAGGTTGGCAGAAAAGTGGAATTCTGCTTCCTAAGTGACTGTTCTTCAGTAGTCAGTGAAATTCTTATTCTGATAACAATCTATGATATATCGATAAAGATGACATTTCCAAAACTTCTCTGAACTTTTCTATTTGGCAATTAGAGATCCATCTTCTTAGTACAGAAATAGGTTATTACATTCAATTAATAACACAAATCACTATAATTATTTTCAACCCTAAAATAACCAGTGGATAATTTCCTTGAAAAATACAAAGTGCTCCAGTGCCCTTTAACATATATCAAGATGTTAATAAAATACAAACACCATAGTAACACTCTGGCAATTAATGGCGTGGTTCCTTTGCCATGGAAGCACATCTGTGCTCAATGGAAATGTACCAAGCTGTGATGTTGACCCTGTCTCTCCTGAACTAACAGGGTGAGTCCTGAGTTTGGATTTATCTCTGCACTCAGACAATGTGCCACTTTGTCCAGCTCTGACCATGGCCATAGACCACAGGGAGGTCCCACAGCACCTTTCCTTCAGGGCATCACAAGGAAAACAAACTGGTATATTGAAACTACATTGGCACTCATTATTCTAACACCAGGAAAAGCAATATTAATCCAACAAAGTTCAGTTTTTTAAAAATTCAAAATACAAAGCTTGAGATTTCACATTTGAGAAATAAAACAGTACCTTTTCAGGCCCACATTAGATCCCCTGAAAAGAAATTAAAAATGACAAGTACAGAACTGGACAGATCTTGGTCCACAGAATGTGCAATTGGTCTGTTGGACCACCTCAAACATTTTCTTGCAAAGAGAGGAAACAGAGGTGGCAGCAGTCTCACTGCACCACAATGCACCATTCATATCTCAGCAGCATCCTTGACTCAGGAATGGTGAACACATTTTTGCTTTATTTTGACTTCTGATATTTTGTGTGTGTGTGTGAACAAACTGAAGCATAGAAATTTTTTTTTTACTTTTTTCTCATTACATATATCATTACTCTAACTATGTGGTATGTTGAAAAGCACCTTAATCCTCTCCCAATATTCATCTCTACATCTCTCTCACCTACCAGGAGAAGTCACCACCTCCAAATAAAGTGACCAAGATATCCCATTACATATCAAGATAACCATTTGCTGTTGAGTTGATTCTGACTCAACCAAGATTTCATATGTGTCAGACTAAAACCATGTTTCATAGGGTTTCAAGGGGCTGATTTTTCAGAAGATCACCAGGCCTTCTTTTGAGGTGCCTGTGGGTGGACTTGAACCTCCAAGCTTTCCATCAGTAGCCTAACACATTAATCATTTGCACCACCCAAGGAGTCCTATGTTAAGATAGCGAATGTTAATGGGAAATGTCGCTAAGAATTAAATAACAATGCTTTTAAAAGCACCTTCATAAATATGATTGAATTACCTGTCCCAGAAAAGGTACCTTCTCTGCCTAGCTAGTCACTTTCAAGGAGTAAAAACAACATAATCATAAGACACAAAAATGCTATCTCTAGTCAGAACTAGACAGAAGGGAAGAGCAGCCTCTTTCTGGAAGAGGCTGGAGGATGGAAGAGGAATGGTACTGGTAACTGTCCAAATGAAGATTAGGAATTTCATAGCAGATTCATCAGGGTTCAGACACATACCTCTCATTGGTGGCAACAGTGTGAGGTTCTGGTTTAGTGTCTTGTAAGAATTTGTTTATCTCTGTTAGCAGCAGCACTGCAAAGTTCTGGGTAAATTTCTGTCCTAGAAGTTTTCAAATTTGTGAAATCTTGGGCTCTATAAGCACCAAAAAACAAAGGACACAAGATGACTAGTAAAAGCCAGTAAGACAGTCGCCAGCCATGAAAGACAGTTAAAGGCTCCTGTGCCAGGATAACCTGGTTCAGAGAACACACCAGAAGCTCTAGGCTGCCCACTGGCCACAAGACAATGCCTCTACAACTCTTAGGCACACATTATTTAAGTAATACATTGTCCAAACCTTGTGGCACTCCCCATCAAGACTGTACTGAGCCTGAGATTCCTAGTCTTTGAATAGTAAGTAAGCACAAGTAAGCCCATGCCTACATTGCTTATTGAGTAAGCATCCCTGCACCTCTGCAACACTTGAGAAATGACAATGTCTTTTTAGTGTTCCAGTTGGGAGGATACAAGGCATTTTCACAATTCTATGCATAGGAAAACTCTAAAAAGGAAAGAAGAATGGTAACTTAAGAATGATCAGAATGGAATTTTGCTTGACTCTTGTGTTTCTCTAAGTCTATGGAGCAATTTTACTCTGTAACACACAGGGTTGCCATGAATTGGAATTGACTTGCTGGCAACAAGTTTTGTTTTGTTTTTAAATTTACTGAGCAGGTAGTGCATGTAAATAGTCATGCTTTTGTAGTATATTAATGTCTTTCCATTCTTTCATTTACTTGGCATCCTAATTTCCTGGAAAGGAAGCTGCAAGTCAATGGTCATACTTTTCTGCTATGATACCCAGAATCCAGGTTTGATTTGGCCTGTTATGAACAAAGTATATTTGAACCCTTGTTGACACCTGGAACAGTTATATAAGTCTGCTTGGAAATCACATGCTGACAATGTGTAATGTCTTGCCTTATTCTAACAACATTCTCCCCTCCTCACAGTTACAGTAACCCACCTTAGAGATTCATAGTTCATCCACTTAATTACCCTTTGCATTAAAATTTGACATATAATGGACATGAGCTTTCTTTGCAAGTTTTATTTCATGATTTGGGGAATATGCAGTTGAATTGGGACTGGACACAAGATGGAGGGGATTTGGATGGATAAGGTCATTAGCAGC
>NW_006921655.1:3811278-3817803 GCF_000298275.1 Orycteropus afer afer
CCAATTTCTTCATCTTTGGCTTTAGTGGTTGGTGAATAAATTTGAATTAAGTTGTATTAACTGGTCTTCCCTGTATGCATATGAATATTATGCATATGGATATTATCCTAACACTGACAACACTGTACTTCAGGATAGATCTTGAAATGTTCTTTTTGACAACGAATGTGATGCCATTCCTCTTCTGTCTCTGATTCCCAGTATAGTAGACTATATGATTTTCTGATCCAAAAACAGCCAAAACGAGTCCTTTTCAGTTCACTAATACCTAGGATACAGATCTTTATATGTTCCATTTCATTTTTGACAACTTCCAATTTCCTTGATTCATCCTTCATACATTCCACATTCTGATTACTAATGCATGTTTGCAGCTATTTCTTCTCATTTTGAGTCAAGCCACATCAGCGAATGAAGGTCTCGAAAGCTTTACTCTATCCATGTCATTAATGTTGAGTCTACTTTGAGAAGGCAGCTCTTTCCCAGTTGTATCAGACTGCCTACCAGCCTGAGGGGCTCATCTTCCAACACTATATCAGACAATGTTCTATTGCTATTCATAAGGTTTTCAGCAGCCAACTTTGTCAGTAATGGTCCAGGCTGCATCCTTCTTCCTAGTCTGTCTTAGTCTGGCAGCTCTGCTGAAACGTGTCCATCATGCATGACCCTGATGGAATTGAAACATCAGTGGCATAGCTTCCAGCATCATAGCAACACATAACCACTACAGTACAAGAAACTAACAGATGAGTGCTTAATATTTTAATACATTTCAAGGCTCTATTCTCCTGCATTTTGAACAAGATGACCCATGTTTTCATTTTGCACTCTAAACCAAAATGAAAACAGTTGCCATCTAATTGATTCCAACTCATGGTGACCCCATGTGTGTCAAGGTAGAATTGTGCTTCACGGGATTTTCTATGGCTGATTATTCAGATGTAGATCCTTTCTTCTGAGGCAATGCTGGGTAGACTTGAACCACCGGTCTTTCTGTTAGCAGCCAAACACTTAACCATTTGTACAGCTCAGGACTCCCATTTTGCCTCAGACTCCATACATCCTGTAGCCAGCCCTGCCTGTGTATCTTTGGTCCTGCTTCACTCTCCAACATCATCCCCTCTGTGCTTTTCCTCCTGTGTTATACTCAAGACAGCCTAGAGTTCATGGAGGTCGTAAATGTGTCAAGCTCAGTCCTGCCACTTGACCTTTACCTTGTAGTTTCCTCTACCTTGAATACTGCTGCAGGTCTTCTCATGACCACTCTCTCATTTTGATTATTTCTCAAATGCCATCTCCTCAGAGAGGCCTTCCCTGATCACCCTATGAAAATGCCACCGATGTTAATCAAGCCTTGACTCCTCATTCAGCCTTAGTTTTCTTCCAAATTGTTAAAACTAATTAATATATATTAAATATGTGCTTGTTTTTCTGTTACTTGTACTCCTCATTATAATACATATTCCATGAGGTTGGGGACTTTGCCTCATTCATCTACCCTCAGTGACTAGAATAGTTTCAGGTACATAATAGGCTCTTACTAAATATATGCTAAATGAATGAATGAACTCACTTAGATCCACCATTCTGCATTCCTCTTTCTTCTGGTCTTCCTTTAGGAGAATACTACCTCCTAAAGAGAGATTCTCCCTAAACTGAAGCTTATTATGCAATCAGTGATTACCTAGTGACAAAAGTATTTATTGAGCATCTATGATGTGCAGTGATTTGTTAATGCCTATTTTGTGTGTAGAAGACCTGGTGGTGCAGTGGTGGAAACACTTGGCAGCTAACTGAAAGGTTGGTGGCTCCAATCAACCAGCCAATCTGCAAGAGAAATAATGGGCAGCCTGCTTCTGTAAATATTTACACCTTCAGAAACCATATGGGGCAGATCTACTCTGTCCTATGGGGGTCACTATGAGTTGGAATTGACTCAACAATAGTGAGTTTGTTTTATTATTATTATTATTATATTATTATTATTATTATTATTATTATTATGTGTAGGGCACTAGGTTAGACCTTGTGACAGTCTATTATTAAAGAGCATACTAGTTTGCATTGTTCAAAATCATTTAAAACATTTAATTCATTTTCTAATGCTTCCTCTTCTATCATTCAACTGTGCATTAACAATATTCTAGGTTCTGTACTAAGAGCAGAGCAGGTTATAATGAAATTATTCAATTTGGGAGTATAGACATTTTAGGGGGGTCATAAAAACTTATACACACACACACACATATTCCACAAAACCCAGGCCAGCCCTGTCTTCTGGTACCATCTCTTAGTTATCACAAAATACTGTGCATGTTCAGTGAAGAATGCCTCAACTCTGCCTATTTTGGGTTATAATGCCATTAAACTTGGCTCCAAGTTTTGTCCAGTGTCCTTATTTTCCCTGGGCACTCCTCCAGCTGGCTTTATCCACTCATGGTGAATGTTTTCCTCCTTGGAAGGAGCCCGAGCTGGGGGCTACACTCCTTCCTGAGCACCTCCTTAGGATTTCATGCTCTTGTACCCCGCTCTCCATGTTCCCTTGGCATTAGCTGTGCTGGCACAACTCAGTGTTTTTAATGAAATTAGTAAGTGACACCAGCAGCCTGTGTAACCACTCTTCCAGAACCCTGGGTATTCTTTTAAGTAGGACATGACCCTTCTCTCAACCCACTGGTGTCACATGAGTGAATGCCCCCAAGTTGGCGACATTGATTCCACACAGTGCTTCCCATTGTTTACAGTTCCCCAGCCAAATTCTCCAGCCAAGTGAACTCATTCCCATCCAAGTCCATTGAATCCAATTTAGCAGGAAACATTGCATGACGTATAGGAGATCTCTGAATATGAGTTGCTCTCAGCCAAGATTGGGCTAATTCCTTCTACATTAGGCCACTAAAGGACTCTTGCAGTTATTCAAAGACAAAAGAAAGAAAGAAAAATAAATCACCAGCCCTGTGAGGGAAAACCCTGTGTAGGGAATTTTCGATTTTTCTCACCTGCTAGCTTATAGAGATGTTTTCCATTGAAATAACCTTTGGGTTTGAGATCATTAATAAGGTGAAAAAGAAATTCATGGATGAGTACATTTAAAAAATAATAATAATAATAAATATATAGCAAGGAAAAACAAGCAAGTCTCTATTAGAAAGATAGCTATCTGAAGGGTTACACTCTAATATGTCCTATTACTTTCTTGATGCAGCAAATGATTAATATTGACCTCTCTAATTGGGAGCTCTGGTAGCATAGTGGCTAAGACACTTGCCTGCTAACCAGACGGCTGGCGGTTCAAACCCACCAGCCACTCCTCGGAAGGAAGGTTGGGCAATCCTACTTCCATAGTGATACTGCCTCGGAAACCCAAGGAGGGGTCGCTGTGAGTCAGGTTTGACTCGACGGCACATAACAACAACAACAACTAATAGGAACATATCCAAAACCAAACTCACTGCTGTGGAGCCAGATCTGACTCATAGTGACCCCTCCTTGGGTTTCTGAAGTGGTATCAATATGAGAGTAGATTACTCAATCTTCCTTCTGAGGAGTGGCTGTTGGGTTTGAACCGCCAGCCTTCTGGTTAGCAGTCAAATGTCTTAGGCACTATGCCACCAGAGCTCCCAACCATGTAGTAAAACCTAAATCTTTCATTTGTGCAATATCATTTTGACCTGGCTTACCAAGCACAGGAGAGATCCTCTTCCATATACGGTCAGTAAGGTCAGGATTAGTCTTGGAACTCTGAGCAGTCCTATCAGTGCTTCACTGTATAGTAACCACAAGCCAGATGACTGGAAGAACTCCCTTACCATTTATCCTATAAATTCAAACCTCTGGCCACAAGGGTGATGAGGCCACAGAACATCAATTGCTAAGATATACCCCCAAAGTAGAAAATCAGTTCGGTTGGCATGTTTCCACCAACAGAAGGCTCCAGAGGACAGTTGAAGTATTTCATGCTTCTCATTGAAAACTGATGGCAAGTTATTACCTCTAACATCTCTGCAGTATCGGATTACTCACTGAGCAAGGTAAGCAAGGTTTACTTGTGCTTACTTACTAATCCATAGTAAAGAATTTCATATTTTTTTCACCACATCAAAGATTCTGCTTTGCCCTTTCTGACTCATCACAGGCTGCTCTGCCCAATCCCAACAGCACCTTCCTACAGAATCGAAGCCTCTTTTCCAATTTGTAATCCATGACAGGGATAGAATACCCAGTAAGCAAGGCTTACTTGTGGTTACTTATTTATCTATAGTGAATAGTTTCACAAGGTTTTCACCATACCAAATGTGTGGTGAAATCCATGTGACATTGTTCAGTACAAATTAGTAAGTAAGCACAAGTAAGCCCATGCCTACATTGCTTATTGAGTAATCCATCCCTGCACCTTTGACAATACGTAAGAAATTACAATGTCTTTTTAGTGTTCCAGATGGGAGGATACAAGGCATTTTCACAATTCTATGCATAGGAAAACTCTAAAAAGGAAAGAAGAATGGTAACTTAAGAACGATCAGAATGGAATTTTGCTTGGCTCTTGTGTTTATCTAGGTCTAGAGCAACTTCACTCTGTAATACATAGGGTTGCCATGAATTGGAATTGACTTGCTGGCAACAAGTTTTGTTTTGTTTTTAAATTTACTGAGCAGGTAGTGCATGTAAATAGTCATGCTTTTGTAGTATATTAATGTCTTTCCATTCTTTCATTTACTTGGCATCCTAATTTCCTGGAAAGGAAGCTGCAAGTCAATGGTCATACTTTTCTGCTATGATACCCAGAATCCAGGTTTGATTTGGCCTGTTATGAACAAAGTATATTTGAACCCTTGTTGACACCTGGAACAGTTATATAAGTCTGCTTGGAAATCACATGCTGACAATGTGTAATGTCTTGCCTTATTCTAACAACATTCTCCCCTCCTCACAGTTACAGTAACCCACCTTAGAGATTCATAGTTCATCCACTTAATTACCCTTTGCATTAAAATTTGACATATAATGGACATGAGCTTTCTTTGCAAGTTTTATTTCATGATTTGGGGAATATGCAGTTGAATTGGGACTGGACACAAGATGGAGGGGATTTGGATGGATAAGGTCATTAGCAGCATGTCTTGAATATGAATGATCAGAGATGTGCCTGTGATGGAATTCCCTCTGGTCATCAATCATAGGTTATTTGAAGTCTGTTTTCCCCCCTGATATCTGTGAAGTCAAACCTTTTCCATCCAAAGACAGGCAATCAAGTTTTGAGTCATTTATAGATCCCTGTTTTGCTTCACTTTATTGCAAAAGGTTAATGGCATGGGATCTACTTCATGGATCAACACAATTGTATTAAGACAATGCACTGAGAGACAAAACTACAAATGGGAACTGAAAAACTTTTCATTGTCTCCTATTTGAATCACGTAAGTGTAGAAAAAAAAGCAATATGTATCAATATAAGGTTAAATTCAGTAAAATAGTAGAGACATAAAAATTCCAATGCAAATAGTCTTGAAATAGGTTCAATATGGAATCATTTTGAGCAAGTTCATGTCCTAAATGAATTCGTCACATAAAATAATGCCTCTTACAACCATCTCTTTCCCAAACACAAAGTCCATCTCCATCTACTTTTCCTTATTGGCCACATTGCTTAGGTGCAGACATGAATTTAAAAGAATTTAGATCTGTTCTTCCTCAATAATTTTAATATCCTTTCTGTTTCTGCTTTTGCTACCATGAAACATTTTATTACCACCCGGGAGACCCTGATATTTCTGTATACAAACTGAAGAAGTAATTCAAATCCAAATAATCAAACTATTAAAAACCTAGATGGTAGATCAAGAAATGGGCAGTATCTTATTTTCCAGTGCAATTATTATTTTGTTCCTAGAAACTTTATTGTGGTTCCATCACTTAAGAATTACACATCCATCTTCTACAGTTTTCCAGTATAAAACTGGCCTCGCCACTATCAGTTGGGAAGGCTTATGCCTTTTTTCCCTCTTAGAGAGAAGAATTTGAGATTAGATGTTTTTAAAACATAAACGGTATTCTTCCAAAGTGTGCAAATCATTGTGCATATTTCTCCAGAAATATTTGTATCAGGCCATGGCTACAACCTAAGTACTTATCACCAGCCTAAGGACTAAGTTAGAAAGTTGTTTGCAGACCCATGTGGTCAACTTCACATTTCACTCTTAACTAGACCAGTGGTCAGTTTTCAAATTTAACCTACTTTTTCTTTTTATATTTTAGTTTAGGGAATAAGATGACACTTGCTAAATTGAATCTTGTAGAAAATGTTTAAAGACTGAGGATAATGTTGCCTTGTGAGGGAAACTGTCTTCAAGGTCACCAAGAGGATTATGACAAGGACGGTGACCAGAAGTTGTACATTTTCCTTGAAGACCAAAAATTGGTTTAACTTTTATTTTAGTTACCTAATGCCGCTCTGACAAGAATATACCACAAATGGGATGGCCTTAACAAACAGGAGTTTAATCTTACAATTTGGAGCCTTTAAGT
>NW_006921655.1:3818197-3822377 GCF_000298275.1 Orycteropus afer afer
TTGTGGTAGATCCCACCACGGAGTTGATTGCCAGTCTCATCATGGGGAATAGCTATCACCAACTGCCCAGCCATTCAACCAGGCCCAGCCAAATTGACACACAAACATAACCACCACAACTTTTATCTAAAAATAGGTTAGAAATAAGCAAAAACTTTGTTTTAAATTTTAAATTATTTATTTGTGTTACTGAAAAATTTCTATTTGTTGTTGTTGTTAGGTACCATCAAGTCAATTCTCACCCATGGCAACCCCATGTGAAAGAGTAGAAGTGCCCCATAGAATTTTCTATACTGTAATCTCTACAGGAGCAGATGGCCAAGACTCTCCCATGGAGCCCCTGGTAGGTTCGAACAGCCAACCTTTCGGTTAGCAGCTGACCTTTTAACTATTACACCACCAGTGCTCCTTAAATTTCTTAGATTTTTTTTTAAAAAGGATAGATATTTGCATTCTTTCTTATTTAGTCTTACCAAGTTTAAAAAGAAGAATTGAAGGCTAATATCCTTTAGGTGAAATATTCAATATATTGCTACTAGAAAGGATTTCTGAAGCAAGTAAAAAATAACATGAATTCTGAGCTGAGATAGGCATGTTTGTATGCCCCTTCCTCTAGTTTCTGAGAAGCTCTAACAATAGTAATCTTTTTCTGGATAGAAGTGGGAAGTTTCATTGGCCAGGGCAAAGGGAACTTTCAGCCTGAGCTTGAGAGCTGGCATGGGGAATCACCAGTTTAAATCCTCTCTCACCATCATCCTGAACAGTCAGTTAAGTTCATTCAGACTGATTTTTGAAATCCAGGGTTACAAGGCACTCTACTCACAGGTTGGGCTCCCTAAATTCCATCACACCACAGTTGGATGGAAAAAGGTCAATATATAGCTGTTTTTAGGACTAAAAGATACTGAGCATTTGGAAATTGCAGACTATTTACTGTTGTCCCACAGTAATTGTGGGAAGAATTTTGAAAGATCTTCTGAGAAATACAGTGTAGTAAGAATGGATAGAAAAAGCCACAATTTGAATAAAGGAAACCTGAGGACTACAGGAAGTAAGGAAAGGATGGGAGTTCCTTTTCCCTGTGGCATGGGCTGTAAATAGCCAGGCTTTATGGTGCTCACTGGTAAGACTTCAAACTATGGATAACCATTCAACAGTTGAATTAAATTCAACAGACCTTGCCAGCAACACAATAGGTTCTGGGGTCACAATAATGAATTTTGACCAGTAAGTATGCCCATCAAATCAGATTATGAAGAAGGCAACAGATGGACAAACCAAATATAGAGCTTGGAGCCTGACAACTAGGTTCAAGTCCCAGTTCTGTCATTTACTAGCTTTGTGACCTGTACAAGTCTCTTCATCCTCTAAGATCTTTATTGAATCATTACAGAAGTAGATTGCCCAACCTTCCTTCTGAGGAGTGGGTGGTGGGTTTGAACCACTTCTGGTTAGCAGTCAAATGCCTTAGGCACTATGCCACCAGAGCTCCTAAGAAAATATATGTAATAAACATTCTTATTTCACAGAATTGGAGCATAAGCACTTTGTAATCTGACATTATTGTTGACCAAACAGCCCAAACACACAACATGTCATCAAAGATGACAGCAATTGAGGGTCATCTTTTTGTACACAAAGGACTGTACCATGTCAGCAAAATACCTTGGAGAGAAAGTTCAGGTTCAGATACCTAAAGGAGTCTCTGTTTAGTTCTATCTTGATGCAATTAGGATCCATCACATTTTGTGAGGAGAATGTTTCCTACTTAAACCTGAATGCACTGTTGCAGAACTATACCCTAGCAGCCCCCCTAGCTTTGCCCCTACTTCAGAGGATGTCTAATAGTGAAGCTGCATGTGTTCTAGTCCTGCATTACTATATACTCTCTGGGCAACCTTGGGCATATTATTGGACTGTTCTGTGCCACGTTCTCCTAATTCGGAAAATGAGCTATTTGTTCCCAGCTCATAAGGTTTCTGTGAAGATTAAATGAGCTAATGTTTCTCCAATCCTTGGGAGTAAGAAAATTTACAAGGGCAGCATTTTCACAGGGAAAAAAGTAGACAGGAAGGAATACATAGGCAAGAAGGACACAGGGAAAGGGGTCCCACAGGGAGGAAGTGAGAAGAGAGCTGTTATCCTATGGGGAATGTGTCACAAAACAAAATGTGTATGAACTACTGAATGTAAAATACAAATTTCATCCAAATCACAATAAAGTTTTTTTTTTTAAAGAAAAGAAAATGAACAAGTCAGACTAGCCATTATTTGCCGTAGTCCCTGTTTCAATAAGAACCAAGAATTTACTTACATCCTAAGTTAACTCACATAGAACAGTATAGATGACACTAATATATGCTGCCTGAAGGAAGGTTGGGCAATCTACTTCCGTAGTGATACCACCTCGGAAACCCAAGGAGGGGTCGCTATGAGTTGAGTCCAACTCGATGGCACATAACAATGACAACATATGCTGCTAGTACCTGTGACAAGGAACAGCCCCATATGAACTTGAGAAGTAGCTTTTTTAGAGATTTAGATTTTCTTGTCCAGCACAGGTGGCTGGGAATCAGAAGCCAATGGATCTTGCTGTTGTTTCATCGATGTCTTCCCAGGTTTACAAGTGGTTACACTTATCAATCATCCAAAAGGAGAGAAAATCACTGAAAATTTAGGAGCTCTGGTAGTGTAGTGCCTAAGGCACTTGACTGCTAACCAGAAGGCTAGTGGTTCAAACCCACCAGCCAGCCACTCCTTGGAAGGAAGTTTGAGCAATCTACTTCTGTAGTGATACTGCCTTGGAAACCCAAGGAGAAGTCACTATGAGTCGGGTCTGACTCAACAGCAAATAACAACAACTACTGTTAAAGAAGTTAAAATTGCATCAACTTTTCTTAGATATTGCACACTGTTCCAACAGCACTTGTGAAGCTTAATTTAGCTAATGGCTGGTCAAAGGGTGAAATCATAGTGATTGTAGTAATTCACACAATAGTAGTAAGAAATGAAATAATAGCAATAATAGTGGTAGCTAATATTTAATGTTGTTCAGTGTTTTATCATAAGTCCTTTATAGACAATGTCTCTTAATAAACCTTACAAAAATCCTAAGAGGTAAGTAGTCTTATGAACCCCATTTTACAGAGGGCAAATCAGTTTCCATGGTTCCCAATAACAGGAAATCAGGGAGATTTCAGTAGAAGAGCCAAGCCAAGAAAAACATGAATTCAGCAGCCAGTGGGAAATTCTGTCAGGAAATACAGTCCCAGTCACTTTATCACTCAGCACCAAGAACACTTCCACTTACTGTATGAGTTTCTAGTAGTGCAGCAAAAATTTCAGTTCTTAGAAAAGTCATATGAAAGAATACTTAAGTTAAAGTCACTTTCAATGGCTTTGAAATTTAGGTCTAGCTTTAAAAATTGCTTCTAGCATGTCTATATTACCAGCAGTTGTATGTTCTAGTTCATCAAGTTGGTTAGAATGTGGTGCTGGTGATCAGTAACACTCACATAAGATTTTCGACACACAAAACACTTTCAATGCATTATATCATCTTATCCTTTCAATGATGGTGACAAATAGGAGTATCTGTTCCTTTCTTACATGTAAGAAAATTGAGGCTCAGGGATGTACCCAAATCCCAGAGGGAAGCAGCAGAACTGGATGCCAAAGTCTTGTATTCTGCCTCAAATCTCACCTCTTTACACTATATCATTCTTTTATCTTTTAATAAGATGGAGAACTCCAATTTCTGCACAGCCACAGACTAGAGACAAATCCTGTCAAAAGACTTGTAAGAGCAAAGACCATGTCACTACCTGGGATGAACTTTTATTTACTTGGGGAAAACATCCCCAAACTCAATTGCAAACAATCAATGATACCATCATGCAATAAGGCTAAACGATTAACTATGTCTATGAAGGAGGGAGTGTATCCAGGATCATATATAGGGTTGGCAGACAATGGTCCTATAAGTTTATGTGAAGGATCAGAATCCCCAGGAATATAGTACAACTGACAAGGGGCTAGCTTATGGTCACTGCTTGGTCACAGCCAGTTACCCATAGCGACTGAGTAGTTGATCCTGAGGTCCTGGAACCATGGTCACAGGGGACATCAAACTCAATTGGCATAACATACTATACAAAACATTGTTCCACCTCCTACTTTC
>NW_006921655.1:3823068-3828867 GCF_000298275.1 Orycteropus afer afer
AAAAAAAAAAAAAAAGATACATTTTATGTACTGGGAAATACAAGCTTCAGACAAAGTCAAAGCAAATTCTAATAGTCAAAAGAACAAAGTAGTCACCTCCCACTCCAGTTCTCAACATTTCAACTGGAATGAGAAGCATTTACTTTACATTTTATAAAATGACATTGGGTAATTTAAGGCTTAGAGATTTCCCCTAAGGTCTAGTGGAGTAAAGGAACAAAGGGTCCAGAACCCAGAAGTCATGTCACAATTCACTTATCTCTAGATAGGTAAGATGGAAAAGATTTTGTATTTGAGTTGACCAGTTTCCCTTTGGAATGTCCCCTCTAAGGCTTTGGCTGAGTTTGGGGAAGTTTATGTCATCACCTTCTCACCCATTCAATAGTCATGGTTAATAGTGTTTTCCAAAGGTTCTCAGTGCCTGGTTTAGGTCAAATGTGGCCAAACAATAGGATTTCTGCTCCCAAGGACAGAGGAAAACTCTAATTTCATTTCACACTCTGCATGCATGCAATTTCCACCCAAGATATTTGTTGTTCAAAGTACTGCCTAAACTTGGAGGGCCATAGTGTGACATATCTATCTCCGATGTTGTACGACCTCTGAGGGAACTGGGCTTTGACCCTGCTTGGCTTTTCTGCTCAACAAACAATAACTTTCAGCCCTGAGAACCACAGCTTCCAGCTTGAGAACAGGTCTCTAGAAAGGCTCTTCAGCCCTCAGGCATGTAGTGCTATGAAAGTGAAAGACAAGAGCTTCACTGCGGTTGGAACATGGGACCATGTGATGTCTTTAGATGGAAAGAATCAGAGGATGTATAGAGACATAGAAAGAAAGAACAAATAAAGCTTTTGTAAGCAACTGGCAAGGTCTCAGATTAAAACCAAAAGCCATACCCACTGCCATCAAGTCGATTCTGACTCAGCGACCCCCATAGGGTTTTCAAGGCTATAAATCTTTACAGAAGCAGACTGCCTCATTTTTCTCCTGTGGAGTTGCTGGTGGGATCAAACTGCCACCTTTTGATTAGCAGCTCCTTAGACAGTAGTGGTAGTGGGGAAACCTTATGGAAAGGAAAAGCACAAAAGACAAAACATCACTGTTGTGAAGCAAGCTTCCTTGATTGCATGTGATGCAACAACCCTCTCCTCCCCCATGTGCTCTGCTGTCCCCTTTCCCCACCACATTGGTTGTTGTTGTTGTTATGTGCCTTCGAGTCAGACCCGACTCATAGCAACCCCTCCTTGGGTTTCTGAGGCAGTATCACTACTGAAGTAGATTGCCCCATCTTCCTTCCGAGGAGTGGCTGATGGGTTTGAACCGCCAGCCTTCTGGTTAGCAGTCATATGTCTTAGGCACTATGCTACCAGAGCTCCCCACCACCACATTATGCTGATGGTAATGATGGCAATATACAACTTCATTCCTGCACAAATCACTCCTGTATAGGTTGCTCTCACGCGTTTGATTGACACTTGAAATCCTCATGCTTCAAAGAGTGATACTGTTCCAGTGAGTCTGTCTTGTTATTTACAAATCCATATTGTCCATTTTGGTTTACAAACTGCAGTAGAACAGAAATTATACCCATTTAACCAGCTTAACATATCCACCCACACAGATATTTCCACTCTGTGTTGCAGTCTTAAATATCTCTTCCTTCATTATGTGCTCTCTTGTGTGAGTTCAAGATAGAAATTATTAGAAGCAACTCTCCATTTAACAGGAGCTCTGGTGGCATAGTCCCTAATGCATTTGACTGTTAACCAGAAGGGAGGCGGTTCAAACCCACCAGCCACTCCTCAGAAAGAAGGCTGGGCAATCTACTTCCATAGTGATACTGCCTCAAAAACCCAAAGAGGGGTCTCTATGAGTCGGGTCTGACTTGATGGCACATAACAACAACACTAACAGCTCCATTTGACAGCGTACTTGTTGAATCCCATCAAGCTATCACTGCTGCAGAAGGGAATCAGCCCCTTGGGCTGCTAGTGAAAAGTACTTCTGTTAAGAGAACTCCCTATCTGTAATTAACAATTGCTTTCAATTTTTGGCAGTAGTAACAAATAGGCCATTTCAAATATGAGTGGTTTGAGAAAGTACCATGGACAATGAGCATGGAAGGACATAGTTGCTAGCAGGACATTTACTTCCACATACTATACACTGTGCAAATCTGCCATTATTTAAATACTGACTGTTGAGGAGAATCAAGAAACAGAATATGGCATCTGGTTCTGAATTACAGTTATATTTTTTAAGAACATTTGCCTAAGAGATTATCTTCATCTTGATAAATGGAACTGTTCTCCTGTCACTATAACCAGAAACTTTCGTAGCCCACCACGAATCAAAATAACTTTTTTTTAATTTTTTTTTTTTTAATACACCTGCAAGATTTTTGCTCTAGGCTCACTGGTCTCACATTCCTGGCTATTAAGCCATAAAAAACATCACCAACCATACCCTGGTGCTAAATCAATCTCCTAACCCAGGACAGCTTCAGAGATTCAAGCTCATCCAAAGAATATAGAGATATGTCAGGCAACGGCAAGGTCAACTAAGGAGGAAGAGCAGAGAGAAAGAAAACTAGCATTTATTGAGAACCAGCCTTGCTGTAAAAGCTGCAGTTATGTTGCCCCATTGAGTTGTCACAGCCACCCCAAGGAGGGGTCCCGGGCAAAGTCATATACTAAACCATGATTCAAGTCCAGGTCTTGGGTCAAATGCATGCTCTTCCCACTGCACCATACTTCTCTGATTATGGATCACATGCACAGGGTAAGGGGATATGAGAAGAGGACCCAGAGTCCAACCCTAGTTACCATCAATGGTATGACCTTCAAAACCAGACCAAACCCACTACCATTGAGTCCATTTCAGTGCATAGCAATCCTATACAGGACAGGGTGGAACTGCTCCATAGGGTTTCCAAGGCTGTAAATCCTTGTGGAAGCAGACTGCCTTATCTTTTTCCCACTGAGTGGCTGGTGGGTGAAGTACCAACCATTTGGTTAGCAGCAAAATGCCTTAACCACTGTACCACTAGAGCTTCTTCAGCAAGGCCCTAGGGAAATCATTTTTCCTCTCTGCTTTTATGTTATATAAAAATGTGGCAGATAACTGAAATAGTTATCCTAGTGAATTCAATCTAATAAAAATTTTCTGCCCTAACCAAGAGAGTTTTTGGGGTGGCCTGGATTAACTTGTTTTTCTTGCACACATCTAGAAAAGGAATATGAAAATGAAAGGTAGACAAAGTTCTTGTGTTCTTCACTGTTGCTATCAAAATTGAAATACTGTTTCTGATCATAGATTCTATTATCTCCCTAAACATCCTGGATCCTCTCACTCTATTACATTTTACCAGAATTTATACAGAATGAGTGACATGGAATTTAAAAACCATATCAATGGATTTCTATCTCACCTGGAGTCTGTCATATGACAAAGTAATCTCATCATTATGGCTGACCAAAGGAGAGAGACGCACTTACCCATGTCATGCCCACAAAAATGTAAAAGAGGTAAGATAATGCTGTGGACAGTAAGCCATGTAAGCATTCATTTATTTTATTTAGTAAACGTTATCAACACTTACTTTGTGCCAAGCACTATTCTAATCATTTTATAAACTTTAGGTCATGGGCCAACTCTTGGTTATTGCACAAACACTGACAACGTAGGACTGGGGATTTATAATAGAAGTAATAGCTCACAGCAATTAAGTCTTTTCTATGTGCCAGGCACTAGTCTGAATATTTTACATAAATTTACTCATTTAACACTTACAATAACTATATCAAATGGATATTAATATTTCCTCACCTTCCAAAAGAGGAAACTGAGATGCAGAGAGGTTAAATAACTTGCTCATGGTCACATAGATACTAAGCAGCAGAGTCATATTCAAATCCAGGCACCCAGAGTATGTAGCCCAGGATTAGTGACCAGGGTGAAATTGTAAACAGAAATATCAGGAATATATCCTGTCTTTTGTAAGTCTCAAGGGATTAGTAGGCAGTCACTTGTCAAGGAAGAAAAACCTAGTATCCCAGAGATGAGCAAAGAAATAAAGGCATGCAACAGTAGGGTGTGTTTAGAGAACCACAGGTTGCTGGTATGGGTGAAAAATAAAGTAAGAGGATAGGTGTGTTAGAAATAGAATTAGAGAAGAAGACCTTATATGCCATGTTTATGAGTTGACACTTTATCTTAAAAGCAAGAATAATTCAGTAATTATTTCAAACTTTTAGCTTTACATATAACACTTGGGAAAGAAAATGGAAAGCTTATTGAAGGAGGGTAAATTTGAAGAAAAGGAGTCCCATAAGAAGGCTATTGCAATATTCCTGAGCAGTGTTTGATAAAGGCTGGAAATGGGGCATGTGTCCATTAGGGTCCTTGGTCTCAGGTAATATAAATAAAGAAAACCAGGCATTCAAATCTTCTGGGTATTTTAAGTAAAGAGGCCTTTATTGGAAGGATTTGGTGGGCTCTTGTGACTGACAGGAGGATGGAGAACAAGGCTTAACAATGTGTCATAACTATGCCAGTTCCAAAAGTCCAGGGGACAGAAGGAAGAGAGGCCCTCCATACTAGGAGTAGTCTGGTTGGGATGGCTCAAGCCACCACCCTGCAATGAATGACATCCAACCATTCCTCTGTTCTCCAACACAAGTTTCACAGACCTGGGACAGAGCAGCTACTTGACAGATTTTGGTCACAGAGTTCTAGTTCTGGGGGATGGACAAGGAAAGGAAGGATATTTTGATGTTAGATTCCATAGCGCATTGCAGGGAACTGGAGTGACCTCCAAACCACAGGACGCATAATGACTGAGATGCAATTACCTCAGTGGAAATTGAGGTGCTACAAGGAAGGTGAAATAGATGCTGGGAAACCAGAAAAATGGAAAATGTTCACAATAGGAGCTAGCAATGTGGTTTTGCAGGGTGAGGAGAGAATGGTGTTTGAAGTTCTAAAAGCATTGAACACTTACTGAAAGCCTATTGTATACAAGATAGTGGGTAGGTGCTGCTGGAGATAAAAGGAAGTATAAGTCACTGCCTTGAACTTTAAAAGGATCACATGATACACAAGACCAAAACAGAAAAAAGTGACAATACTGTCACATATATCTTGTGCCAGATATTTCCTTTCTAGGTTTTTGCAAAGAGAAAGGGCTAAATCCAGGCCACCCTAAATGTACCTCAAATGGTCCAGATGTTATGCCACATAAGATTCAGAAAATGGAAACATTATTAAATCTAAAATAGTTATAAAAGTCAAATCACAATAAACATTTTTTAAAAAAGAAAAAGTCATCATGAACATAGTGAAACTTGAATAGTATGTGGAATTTGGACTCACAGAGCATTCTAGGCTAGGAGAATGTTATCAGGCCTAGGCAGAGATATGTAAATGGAGTGGATAGGTGTATTTAACAATTAATTTATGCAGAGTTGTTTAGGAGAAAAAATTCATAGAGGGAACCATTTCTTACTGTGAGTTAATGATAACCAAAATGCATAAAAGTAGACATTTTCTCTTCTCTTATTTCGCTGACCTCAGTCCATCATTCAGCAGTTCCCATTCCAGGACTTCAGGGAGGAAAGTAAAGAAAGTGTTGAATTTACTGGACTAAGGCGGTTGGACTCAAACATGTCAGTGGAGTGGAACGAGAAAGAAAACAGACTTGAGAGGTTCCAGCAAGATGGCGGACTAGGCAGAAAGACTGCACAGACCCTCTTCAACAAAGAAAAGGGAAACCAATTAACACAGACAGAGAAGATAATC